>NW_027500255.1:0-53358 GCF_021521415.1 Bidens hawaiensis
GCTAGGTAAAGATATAAGGTTTCTCCATCCACAGGCTTCATCGAAGCTGGTGTTGAGGATAAGTAATCCTTTAAGGCTTTAAGTGAAACTTCATGCTTTTCCGTCCACTCGAACTTTTTATTTTTCCTAAGGATGTCATAGAAGTCTTTACACTTCTCTGAGGATCTGGAAATGAATCTGTTGAGTGCAGCTATTCTTCCCGTCAATCTTTGGACGTCCTTAGCGTTCACAGGAGACTTCAAGTTGATGATGGCTTCTATCTGTTCGGGGCTCGCCTCTATTCCTCTTTTGGTCACCATGTATCATAGGAACTTGCCAACTTTGACACCAAAATGGCACTTTGATGGATTCAGCTTCATATTGTACTGATCCAGGATGTTGAAAGCTTCTTCAAGATCTCTGAGGTGATCCTCAGCTCTCTTCGACTTCACTACCATGTTATCTATATATACTTCCATGGTCTTGCCTAATTGATCCTTGAACACCATGTTGACCAATCTTTGATATGTTTCCCCTGCATTTCTTAGTCCGAACGGCATAGCAATATAACAATATATGCCGGTAGGAGTCATGAATGTTGTATCCTCTTGGTTAGATAGTTCCATCTGAATTTGTTGAAATCCAGAGGAAGCATCCATGAAGGTAAGCATCTCATGTCATGCCATTGCATCCACCATGGAATCTATATGTGGTAACGGGAAAGGATCCTTTGGGAATTCCTTGTTTAAATCAGTAAAATCAACACACACCCTCCACTTTCGATTCTTTTTAGAAATAACAACCACATTAGCTAACCATCGAGGATACTTAACCTCTATGATCATACCAGCCTTAAGAAGATTTTCGAATTCTTCTTGTATGATCGTGTTCCTCTCAAGAGCGAATTTCCTTCGCTTCTGATGAACGGGTTTAACAGATAATTCAAGGTATAACTTGTGAGTAATTACCTCCTTAGAAATACCTGTCATGTCTGAATGTCTGAAGGCAAATGTGGACTTTCTTCGCTTTAGGAAGGATACTATATCCTCCTCGATTTCGCCAGGGATACTGGATCCTAGGAAGATTTTCACATCTGGATCCTCTGGATCCAAGGATACTTCCTTTATGTCTCGCTCCAGATCTTCTAAAACGTCCCTAGGATGTTGTTGTGGTTGCTATGCTATCGTCTGTTTGGCTGTCGGCTTCATAGATGAAGAATAATAGTTCTTGGCTTCCACCTGATCACCATCTATCCTTAATACTCCCCAAGGAGTCGGAAGTTTAATGCATTGATGGTAAGTAGAGGCCACTGCCTTCATCCCATGTAGCCAAGGCTTGCCCAATAACATTGCAACAAGAAAGGTTATCAATAACACAGAATTTCTTGTAAGAATTTAACCCTTCGATGTATATTGGGAGTTTAATGTCCCCCAATGTTTTCTTAGTTTCAACACTGAAACCAACTAGCACCGACGTCCTTGGGATGATCTCCGAGTCTGGTATGTTCATCTTCTGAAGTACATCGTGTTGGATGATGTTGACCGAGCTTCCACCATCGACTAGGATCCTGCGAACATAATGGTTAGCAATACACAAAGTAACAATCAAACCGTCATGATGTGGATCCTGGATGTTTGATTTATCTTCTACATCGAAGAAGATCCTTCTGTCAGTTGTCAAAGTGGTAGATATGACTGGTCGTTCTCCATTCTCCAACTTGGTCTCTTTGGCGTGCCTTTTTGCTGAAGAGAAATAGGTGCCGCAGATATCTGAGCCACCGGAGATGAAGTTGATTACTTGAGCATCTGGTGGCGGCGGAGTTGCTTTTTAAGGAACCTCTTCAAGATCATGGATCCTTGACTTTTTTCTTCCCAACAGTCCTTAAAATGGCCCTTGCTTAGGAGGTATCCAATTCACCCTCTTCAAAACGATGCAATCGTTCGTCATATGGCTAAAATCCTCATGGAAGGCGCACCATTTGGATTTGTCTCTGAAGGCCGTTGACTTCCCGTTCTTTCGGGGCCACCTTGCCTTCTCTCCTAGATCCTTCATGGAACAAATCAAGCCATGAGTATCCACAGAGAAGCAGTATTATGAGATGTTGGGGTAATCTTCATCATCATCTCCTTCTTCAACTACTCAGACATTTTGATTATTGAATTTGGAGTATGGCTTCGAGTTATTGTTTCTTAACGTGGATCTTTGTTTCTTGTTAGGATTCTTGTTTCGTTTAAGCTTTAACCATTCTTGGATCCTTTTGTCATCTTCTAGCCGTATGAACCTTAGTGCTATGTTTCTTACTTCATCTAAAGACATGCAAGGAGTCATCACAAGATCATCGTAAAAGGGGGAGCCCCTCTGAAGTCCCATCTTGAATGCTTCAACAGCAGTAGCCATATCAAGTTTGGGGATTTCCAGGGCTTCCCTGCCAAATCTTGTAACAAAATCCCTAAGGGGTTCATCACTAGGTTGGATAACTCGGTATAGATCACTAGTTAACTTCTCAAATTTCCTACTACAGGAAAATTGTCTGTTGAACAAGTTAACTAAATGAGAAAATGATGTAACCGAGTAAGGAGGGAGACTTAGCAGCCATTTGAGTGCAGATCCTATTAGTGTGGATCCAAAACCCTTGCACAAACAAGCCTCCTTGAGCCTCTCAGGAATTGGATTGATTTCCATCCTTTCCATGTATTGAGCGACATGCTCCTCAGGACCAGTGGTCCCATCATATGTCTTCATGTTGGGGGTCTGAAATTGCTTTGGGATTTCAGCATTACAAATGTGGAGCAAATCTGGATAACTTGTGACTCCCTTCGGGTATTTCAGGGATCGGTCGAACCACCCCTGGTATGCTGGATATCATATCCTTAAGCTTTTGCAGTTCCTTAGCTATAGCTTAGTTAATACCTGCATCCTGCATGGAACTACGGTTAGCATTTAAGGAAATAGGATCATGCGTGTTACCTCATTGTTGTGTGAAGGTTGGTATTCCAGAAGAGTAGCTGAAGTATGAAGTGTCTACTACAGGAGTTGGTCCACCAGTAGCGATAGTCCTGCATGGGGATAATATCCTTCATGAACTTCCGAAGATCTCTGATGCTGAATTTTGGAGGATCCTTGATTCTGGAGGAAGGATCCCTGAGGCTGGAAGTTATAGGATCCTTGGTAGCATAACTCAGGGGATCTTGGTTGAAGGATTGATGATCCTTGATGAAAGATCGAAAATCCTTGAATCTGCTGACCTACTGACCTTGTCTGAAGGATGGATGATCCTTGTTGAAAAGTTGAGGATCCTTGAACCTGTTGACCCATGGACCCCTTGTTAAGGATAGATGATCCTTGCTGGAAAATTGAGGATCTGTGAGTTTGTAGATTCATGGCTCCCGGTTGAAGGATGGATGATCCTTGAGTAGGTTGAGCCAAGGATAATGGAGTGGTAAAATCCAGCATCCTAGGAATCAAAGGAGTTTGATCCTCCGTCGGCCTATTAGTCTTCTTCAAGTCTTCTATCTCTCGAAGGATCCTTTGGTTAGTTTTGTTTTGCTGCTCCATGTATGCTTTGATCTATGAAAACATAACATAAACATCATTGTTAGTATTGACCACCGAAGTGGTAGAAGAGGTTCTCGAGCTCTGGAAGACTCATAGTTGGGTCTTGTTTCCAGCCACGGTTGTCCTTGGAGATTCTGCTAGCAGGGAAGGCATTGTGGAAATATCCTTGATGAGTGAGGAATGGATGATGGCATGGTTGATGAAGCAGAAGATTGTTGAGAGGCCATTGAAAGTGGTATTGTTAGAAAAGGTTGAAAATTGATTGGGTAGCACCAATTGCCCCACGGTGGCGCCAAATTGTTTTGGTCAAAAATCGGCTAAGGATATTGTACCAAATTAGTTTTGTGAAGTTTAGTGATAAGGTGACAATAATGAATATTTGAATAAAACAGAGATGAACACCGTGATTTGTTGCGAGGAAAAACCCCTTGATCCTGTTTAAATCAAAGGAAAAAAACCCCGGGTGATGATAAATCGTCTATCACCACTTTATTAATATTGAAAAAGGGTTACAATGAAGGAGTTTATGATCAACGTATACAATGAAGCTAAGTGTGCGTTATTATCGAGAAAGATGAGCTAATCTATACGAGTATATGCTAATCAGTGCGTGTGTTCCTAGTTGATCAATAATTCGCTTTAATACAAAATCACAATTAACTATCTCTCCTATAATTGCGCCATATTCTCCTATAATTGCGCCATATTCTCCACTAGCCGTTCCTTCTCTCTTGACCACGTGCGCGAGTCGTCCAGTAGCGTAAGAATAGGATGACTTAGTCTCCCAGCCATTATGTCTATCAAACACAACACCATTCAAACACAATTATTAGTAAACAGATAATACCAAGAATCCTTGATCCTTTACAATCTTGGAACATATCACAAGGATAAGTGATCCATAAATCATTCAAGGATAGAGGGTCCTTAGCATAATTTCTATGCCCTAAACAATATATATATATATATATATATATATATATATATATATAGGGGATGGTTCAAGAGAGAAATTGTATTACTGCGAGAAATGCGATAAATGAATATGAGCCACTAGTTTTATTTTAGGTTTTATAAGCTTAAAAATAAATTAAGAAACTATAAATGAATTATCTCTCTTCAATTAATATGACTAATAAATCACAATAGTTTTCTATTCAATTAATATAACTAATCAAATTATTATAATTGAAAAATATTAAGAATTCATTTATTTTTATAACTTATTTTTTGTCTCTTAAATTTTTATCCTACACAAGTACAATTTATTCATATGCTAAAAAAGAATTTTTATACAAAACCAATTTATTCCAAATCAATATATTAATATCCATTAACACGTAGTTACATTGTGATAAATAATACAAAAACTATTTTACACGTGTTTGCATTAAATATCAACAAAAAAATATACAACTTACACAAAATTATATAGCCTACAATTGTGCTAAGAATAAAAAAATATATAACCTACACACAAAATTCATCATCAATAAAATACACACACACACGAAAACATATAACCTACACACGAAAACATATAACCTACACACGAAAATTTTATCCTACACAAATACAATTTATTCATACACTAAAATTTCTTTCTATTTAAAACCAATTTCTTCCAACTCAAGTTATCAATATCAATCAACATGTAGTTACATTGTGATGAATAATACAAAAAACTACATTACACATGTTTGCATTAAAATGTGAAATATACAACATACACAAAAACATATAACCCACACTTGTTCTAAGAAGAAGAGAACATATAACCTACAAACGAAAAACATATAACCTACACACATGTAGGATATGTATATCTTTGTGTAGTATATATAATTGTTGATGTCGAATTAAGTATGTAAGTTGTATGTTTCTTTGTATGTTATACTTTTTTATCGCTCAAAACAAGTGTAGGTTATATAATGTTGTGTAGGTTGTATATTTATTGTTTATATTTAATGGACACATTTGCATAACATATTTTTTTATTATTTATGACAATAGTTTTTCTAGATATATCAATTAAAAAATATATTATGTTTTGATATTTATTGTTTAAAATTACGCGTTGATATATGCTAATAAATTGAATGAAAAGAAATTGTTTTTTTATATAAAGAACTAGTATTATATGAATAAATTGTATTTTTGTTGGATAAAATGAAGAGAATGTAAATAAATTATAAAACTAAATTAATTTTTGTATCTTTTTAATTATTATAATTAAATTAGGTAGATATATTAATTAGAGAGAGACTTATTATGGTTATATTAGTTGTATTATTTGAAGAGAGAGATGTATTAGTTGTTGCATTTACATCTTTTTCATTTATTTTTAAGCTTTTAAAACCTAAAATAAAACTAGTGGATCATATTCATTTCTCTCATTTCTCACAGTAATATCATTTCTCTCTTGAACTTAAATATATATATATATACACACACACACAAATATATACATATATATGGTTTTTAACAAAGATTCGGAAAATGGCTAGTTTAAATGTCGGTTTTTATAAAAATATGAATTTATAAGTTCTATAATATTTTTAATATTAATTACTTGATTAAATAATTAAATATAATAATTAAACAAATTACCAAAAATAAAAGACTGAAACGGGTCCGGAGGGCTCGAAACTGCGCCCTCCAGCCCCCAAACCATCACATGCACCCCCTAGCCAACTGGGCTAGGGTGTTAGATGATGATAAGCCAAACAGATACAACGAAACATGATTCAACAGACCGGGTTTTGTTAGCGATGCTATAAGGATGTATATGGAGGATTAATTGAATTATAGTGGTCGTTTATATGTATATTAATGAAAAGGCTGTGTCGGCCGAATAAATAAGAAATACAAACCACTACTGGTCGATATAACATAATTAGAGCGTCGGTGAGGTCGCAATTGAAATATTAAACGAAGATTGTGATTCAATTTCCAAGTTTGTTACGGAAATTGTGGCTCAAGCTTGATAAAGGGGCTGCGTGATTGTGATACGGGTCGGGTTGGACTGATTGGTAGATAGGTAATATAATATTATTACAAATTTCGCAAAATAGTTCCTCTAGATTGGATATGGATTCAAAAGGGGATTAAAATATAGTTTAGGGGTTAAAATGTATATCTTTGATAGTTATTTATATATTAAATAATATACTAAAGAAATAATAATAAATACTCGATAAACGCGATATTTTTTATTGGTAAAATAATCCGAACATAAGAGCGGGTCGGGTAACGGTTAATAAAATAATAATTTAAAATCTGAGTTGTTACACTTGACTATTTGAGAGCAATTTTGGAACACCAAAAACTCCTTTTAAAAAAATAACTATAAATATAAAACAAAAAAATTTCGGAAATAAAAAAATATCGGTTTAGCAAAATTATACACATATGTATAATACTTATTTTTTTATTTTATACATTTTATTCTTTATACACATATGTACATCTAAGATAAATGATGATGTACATATGTGTACATTATGTAAATCGAGATTAAATAAAAATATACATATGTGTATAATTAAGTTTTTTTTTATTATTTTTTTTATGAAACCGGGATAAAAATAAAAAAATTTGATTTTTTCACTTTTTAAAAATATTCGTTTTTTTATTGTTTTATAATTTTTTATATATATTTTTAAAACGTTTTTTGTGACTTAAAATGGTTCTCAAACTTCTTAATTTCAAAAGGTTCTCTTAGAATCCTCACCCTATATATATATATATATATATATATAATGTTAAATTCATTTGAGAAATCATATTAGTGTGAGAAGCGTGAGAAATAATTTAAACAATCAATTTTTTTCTTTTCCTTTTTCCCATTTAATTAAATCTAGGGGCATATTAGTAAACTGAATAATTTCTTTTATATGGTAATTATTAATTGTATTTTGAAGTTCCAAATTATCAAATTAACTTTAAAATTAATAAACAATAATATCAAATTATGATTCCAGTTTTATTAATCCAAGTAACTTTGTCAACGATTATTATTCATTTCTATCTAGTAAAAGTGTGATTTATTAACCTTTAAAATTGGTTATCCAACCGTATATCAATTTAAAAATATTCGAATAACATTAACCTACACTAACCTTCACACCTACAAAAAAAAAAGTCAACATTACTCTACACTAACATCCACAACCTACAAACAAAAGTTACAAATGTTACCCTACAATAACCTCAACAACATACGATTATACACAAACCACAACAAAAACCATGCTCTCCTAAAATACTACATGATTTAGTTATAAGTACTATTTCCTATGTTTAAAAAAAGGCAAAGCGTTAGCCTACACAAACCTCCACAACCTAAAATTTCGTATAAAAGTGACAGCCCTAACACCATTGTGATCTTATGTTATGTATAATGCACATCCACTTATAAAGTATGTGCTTTACAACAAGGTAGAAGCTTCCCTACACATGTTAAGTTATTACCTACATAAACGTTGGAATTCTTCCTACACAGGTTAAGTTTAAACCTACGTAAGCATTGAAATCCCCCCTACGTAGATAGGTTGTTACCTAAATTTTGTTACTATATACAACCATAAATGTACTAACAATGAACTTAATATTCAATCCTATACAACATAAAGTATTTTTTTCAACTAAGTACTATAACCTTGTAACTACTATAACTTTGTAAAACAAAAGTTATTATTACATTGTATTAAAGCTAGTCACATACTTAAATACAAAACAAAACAATAATTAATAAAAGCAAGCATAATTTTTTTAGTTTAGATTTATTTAGTATATAATTAATCTGACACCATAACAATGATATTCCTACATTTCTTATATATTGTAATGCCTAGTTGTTTACTAAATAATCTACCTATATAAAACCAAAATATATTGTAATGTATACTAAAACAACATATAACAATCTAAACTCTATAATAAAGGAAAGCGTTATGGGACAGCTGTCCCTTTCACAATCCCCCAGATTTTTATTTTCCCGCTCATCACTTACTTAGAGTTTTTTTTTTCTTTTGAAGTTTTTTCTTTTCTTTCTTTCTATCTCTGTTTTCATTCCCACGTATCCTCTTCACAAAATCCTTTTGTTCTCATTCTCTAGGCCTACGGGTTTTCCATTATTGCAATTCAATCGATTGACAAACAAACAATTGTAAGGCTATGTTCGATTTCCTCTCCGACGATTTAATTGATGAACGCACAACCGGTGAATAATCATCTCCTGATTCACAATATCTAAAGGGTTTTGATTTTAGTTAGTATTATTTTTTATTGTTTTTTTAAGATTATTGATTCTATGCTGTTGTGATTTGATTGTAGATTTTGAAAGTTTTGTGAAATTAATTTGTGGTTTTTGGTTAGTTTGTGATTAATTGTTGATCAGATATAAGTTATTAGGATTATGGTTATGTTCATGGTGATCAATTATCTTGAGGTTTTTTTTTGTTTGGTTTGTTTCTTAATTGTGGTTTAGATTTAGGGTTTATGTTCATGTCTATTTACAGTAATGATTGATTTTTAAAACAATATTAATCACTTATTTGTAAGCTGGTTACTTATTTCATCGTGTGGCAACAATATAATACCAATTCCACTTTATCTCTGTTAACCCTAAAATTTTGATTTCGATAACGTGTTATGTGTCAACAGTAATATATTGTTTCAGATATGATGTTATGGTTTTGAATTCTAGATATTCAACCTACAATTGATTCGTGTGTTACATTTTTTTTGTAAATTTTAGGATTGTATTTTTAATTGATGATATTATAAACCTTAATTGTGATTATATTGTTTCAAAATTTGGGGGTTTGATGTCATTATTTTTATTACTTCTGGGTATGTTAATTAGTAATTTTTACAACTTTATCTACACAAGTTGCTCGATAAATATATTTGTTGTTTTGAAAAATAAAGAAAATAAAATGAATGATATACGTATAATTAAAAGTGATAGTGGCATTCAGGACAATATATGCGCATCACTTAATAATATTATTTGTTTGAGGTTAATCTAACGTTGCAGTTGTAATGTACATTCATGTATAGATGCAGCATAGCAGGGTGGTGATTATATTATGTATAAAGAAAGTATGGTTGAGAAAATACTAATACAATATAGTAAGTAAGTGGTAGCAGACAGTTTCCAGATTAGATTAGGTGGAGTGACTGGTCGGTATTAATATTAGTATTAGTATTAATGGATACAAGCAAGATCCATTTGAAGGCACAAAATGTCACAGAAAGTCAACTGCGACTGTCGCTGATCGATTTCTTGTACTTGTGGAGTTCGATCCAGCTAAGCGGTGGTCACCTTTGCAGGTTCTTAAGATATTAATATTATGTTTTCATATAAGATTTAGTCACTATGGCAATATTAACACGGTTTTAAATGTTGATATTATGTTGCAGGCTTCTAAGCATCCTTTTGTTATCGGTGAACCTTTTCCGTGCCCTTATAAACCTGCTCCCGAGACTCCTCGTGTGGTAAGTAGTCTTTATTATTAGTTTATGAAATCATATTATTTGACTTTTTTATTCCTTCTAAATCCCCCTACCTCCCCCCCCCCCCCCCCCCCTTTCTCCAAAAAAATCTCCCTTTTTTTGCAGCCCATTTTGCATAATATGAAGGTTGATCATCATCCGGCCAAAGGTCATTGGTTCGCTGCAGGTCTCTCGCCTAATGTGAGTAATATCTGGTTCTTAAGTTAAACCTCATTTATGGGGCGTTTTAGTTAAATTGATTATCTGAAGGTCATTGTGATTCCATGTCTTCACAATGTATCTTTGTTTAATTTATGTTAGTCAATATACATTTGGTTGTACTAATTTTATATATATTGAAACCAGTTTTGCATGTGACTAAGTGATCGATCTTCTATTATACTGGTGTCAAATTGTCATGTCGGATAGTGTGTCAAGATTTTATAGTTTTTGTATGGGGTGGGACTAATAATTTTTTACTCAGTCAATAACTCAAATCATTTATGGTGTAATATATATTTTCAAACTCAGTGTTATATATTATTGTTGGTTTCTGATTGGTTCATACCCAATGTTCCAGTACCATAGGGTTAGTTTTTTTTTTGTTAATCTCATGTTTGTTCACTCTTAACCTTGATATATTATATCATGCCTACGTGACTAACTAAAATAAATTTTTTTTACAACAAACAAATTATTCGTTTATGTTGATTTTTATGAATTTCCAGTCATATTTTAAAATTTCTAACTCATTTATTTTAAATTTATAATTTTCAAGATGATGATATAGTTATTTAAATTTATTAATTTTCAATAAGATGGCAATTTAAATTTGAATATGTTTATCATTATCCTTACTCTTATGAAAATCCAATCATATTTGAAAATGTCCAACTCATTACGTATTTTAATTTATTAATTTTTAAGATGATGACAATTTGAATTCGAATTTCTTATCATCTTACTCCTATCTTTACTCTTTTCAAATTACACTTCCCTTTTTTCAGGACTATTGGATGGCTGATATGGTGTAAAACACACATGTTTTCCTAATAATTTTTATGTTATTTTGTGCTTAAACGTTAACGATTATTTTGTTATTCTTGCATTAAATTACATGTTTGTGTATGTGATAGGTCCCATGTTGATGAGAGCGAGAAAACGAGTCAAATGAAAAAAGAATAAGCTAAAACGGAGCTCGGATGAAGCCGGTACGCAAAAACGAAGATAAACGAGCTGAAAGTCGAAAAACGTCAGAAAATGTCATGTTCGAGCTACGCGACCAGGTCATACCATTCAAGAAGCATGTGGTAGATTCCCACATGTCCCAAGGCTGCCAAGAATGTTCAAGAATCAGCTACCACGTCTATTTTGTCTTCTAGTGGGCCTAGTGGGCTTGTTTTAACCTATTTTATATTAGGAAGGAGGTGTTTAAACATATATATAAACCCTAAAACCCTATGAAAGAAATTATTCAAGTTTCCAGCCATCCCACACCTGCTCTAGAGGAGAAACCAAGGAGGACAAGCTTACGGTTACATCTTTTATCCTTCGGTTGTCGGTTTTGACTATTTTAACGTTTATGAGTTCGTTTTTGGTTTTTAAGCATTCAAACCTTTTGTAATCAGATTTATATGAGAATGTTTATCATTTATATCTATTTCATCTATTGTTCATTGATTATGATTGGCTAAACTTATTAGTTCTACCTAGGTTAGATAAATATTGTTAGGTTTTAATGAGTTTTATGGATTGTTGATCATCATGGCTTGAATTGTTAATGAAAAGTTTGGTTTAACATTGAATTAGGTTGTGTTTAGTGGCTGTGAATTTATTAGTTATACTCATATACCTCTTGCTTTGATTAATTGAATAGGTTTTGATTGATTTTAGCTTGTTTGAACTCTTTACTTTGTGTCTAGAGATTGTTTGCGGGGTGATCAACCGTAGTAATAAGTGGGTAAATTAATTAGATAAAATCAGTTGTGAAACACCTTCTTAGAGACCTAGAGGTGATAAGAAGTAAACTCGTCTCATTACTTTTACTTGTTAGAATTAAGATCGCGCGAGAGCGGGTTTTGTTCTTGTCGGGTTTGGGTGTTTGAGCGATTAGTTGGTCTAGTTTAAGTTAAGTTGAATTGTTCCTCTATCCTTGGTTGCGTAGTATTCGTTTCCATTAGGCTAGTGTGTCGGTGAGACCGAGAGGTGAGTCGGCATTAGAACACGTTAATAATTTGTTTTCCCGGTTTGTTCTTAAAATCAACTAAGATAAGTTAGAGTTTGTTAATGAGACCGAGATGTGATCTGACCTTCTTGAGCGAACTTTAGTTGTGTCATCCTTTAGAACCGGTGTCGTGAGAGTCTTCAATCCATTACCTTATTATACCTTCAATATGATTCTTACCTAGGTAGACGTTTTCTCCGATTACAGTTAAGTTTCTAAGTTTCAAGTGTTTAGTTAAGTTAAGTCTAGCTAATTAATTTAGTTAAAGTAAGTTAGGTTAAGTAGTTAATTATTAAAAATCATTTAAATATTCTTAGGTGAGTCTTGGTTAGGGTTAAGTATCATTAACGTTTTCAAGTGTCCTTGTGTTCAATACTCGGACTTCCATAGTGCTATACTATTAGTGATCGGTACACTTGCCGGTTTTGTGTGGTTTCTATTGGAGTTTTGTTTAATAAATTTAAAGCTTAGTTGTGAGAGCATCATTATACCCACATCAATGGCACACTTGCATTTCTATAGATTCTGGTTATTGTTCAGAGTGAGCAAACATGTCAACATCTACCAATGAAAAGCAACTTCTTGGCAGTACCACCAGGTTAACTTCAATTCATTATTTATATTAAAATATTAATTATTGTTACGTAAAGTGTTTTCTTATTTCGTCTACAACAACACTTTGGAAGATGATATTCAAATTACCATGCTCAACAAATTTGATGTGTCAACAAAGATTTTCAATGTCAAGGTCCATATTATTCGATTATGGAAAACTATGAGCTATTTGTTACCGGATGAAGTTCACATTGTTGAGATGGTTGTTAGGAGAACTGATATTTTCTCTGCTGAGGATTTATTATCCTTAAAAATATATATGGATCAGTTATCCTCCCGAAGATCTCAAGAACCATGTCGAAGATCAATGATCCTCAGAGGTCAATATAATTAACAATTGTTTTGTGTAGGTTATTGTTCAACATAAGTAACGGCTATGTGACTTAGTCCACCTTAAATTTCGCTATTGGAAGCTACCAGCAAGTGGTCAATGAACGTTGGAAGACTAGTGGAATAGTGGCGGATAGATAGGACTTGTTGTTGTATTTATTTTCTTTATAAACATCGAGATATGATCGATTACATATATCACTTGTACTCACACACACTAGACCAGAACTCACTATTCTCTCTATACACGTTAGCTACTACTGTAACATCGATCTAATTTCCATAACCATTGTAACCCGTTTTTTGATATAAATAAATTGGTGATCGACGAGTTGTCATCACCCGGGGTTTTTTTCTTTTGATCTGAACAAGATCAAAGGGTTTTTCCTCGCAACAAATCACTATGTTCACTCCATTTTCATTCATATAGTCGTTATTATTAGCATAGCACTAGACCTCACTTTTACGGATTTGGATACATTATCCTTAGTAGATTTTTATCCAAAACAATGGTTTTAGTGGATGAAGAGGTAGTTTAATGTGTATAGGTTAGCTACATAATCATTTACGTATACTTGCTATTTGAATATTAACGTCTTATATTTTTTATTTTTAAATGACAGGGAAATAAGATTCTGGGTAGCATCATTAACGAACATTGGCAAAATTTTAAAAGCTTGATTGAACTCAACTATACTATCTTAATTACTAAGGCGTCTCTTGCTGAAAATCGTGCTACCAACAAGTTTATGGGGAATCCTAACAAAGTATCTTTTAATCATCAAACTAACATTGTTGAAGTTAATTATTTCTTGGGAGAACCATATGGCTTTACTTTTGCAAGTTTTGAAGATATGAACAACAATATGTTTGATGAATTTCAAACAATTGGTTAGTAATTGAGAGAATATTTTACTTTATTTTTAAGTCAGACATTTATTTTAATCTATACTATTTATGCAGATATCATTGGATACGTCACATGCTCAGAAAAGCCCACTACTTTTCTAGGAAAAGGAGGGGCACCGACACCTAAAGTTATTGTCCACCTTGAAGATTTGAAGTTAGCTTTTTTTATTTAATAATTCGTTACCTTATAATTATTATTTTTTAATATCAAAATACAACTTAATTGGTATACAACGGTAATGCTATTAATGCCATGTTTTTCGGGGATTATGCTACTCAAATGAAGGATTATATTTCTAATAATTCGGACAAAACAAACGTTGTAATTATCTTGCAATTTGGTAGATACAGGTTTTGGGAAAACAAGTTTAAAATGTTTACTAATTTCACTTATTTTAAATTTTTTTAATCTTTTTTTAAATAATTTTATAACAAAACTATGTAAAACACTTTTGTAGAAAAACATGGTGTAACGATTCCGACGAAACCAGGTATACCCTAACCGGTAGACGTTAGTTACGTCATATGTAATGTCGGGTACATGAGTTACCATGGTAATTATACGAGAATACATGGTTCATTGTATTGATTGTATGTGAATATATAATTCACCGTATTGAATATGCGATCAAACGATCGATAGTTATTGAAACCCGAATGAATCGAGGGTTCAATTATAGACGAGATATATGATATTTAGTGATGTTACGAAGTATTAAAGCTTCGGGGTAAGTGGATTAAAGCACAGAAAAAGGATTTCGATTTAATAGTACGTCGGTACGTTAAACGAAACCTTTAATACCAAACTGAGCAAGAGACGATCGATCAAGCCGAAAATGATGCGTAATAACTAATAATATGACGTTTTAAGTTAATAAATGTCATGGTTTAAGTTTTTAAATCGGTTTAATATAAATTTCATTTTTTTAGCCGAAAAACAACCGTTTTGGCCTCGTTTTAAGCCGAATTAAACGTTTAACCGAGAAACGAACTGAATCAGATTATCCAAAACATTATCCAGATTACGGAAATCCAAATGAGTGGCCAAGAATGAATTTGTGGGTCCCACCCCACCCTTATGGGTTCCGATCGGCCTCCCATGGCCTTCATTTTCTTTTTTTTTCTTTTTTCAATCAACAATCCACAAACTTCATCAAATCCTCTCAACTCCTTGATCAAAAACCGAGACTTTTAACAAGAAAAACCAAGGTAAAGATCGAATTATATACGTTTCCATCTTCGTTTCTTGAGTTTGTTTGCAAGAAAATGAGGTTTCAAAGATGAAAACCGATTCTTGTATGATCAAGTGATGTATACGGGTTATACAAGGGATCTTGGTCCAAGAAAGGAGTTAAACGAATCAAAAACGAATTTTTACGGTTAAATCTTTGTTTTAGTATCATAACCGTAACCATGAAAGAAATGGCTTGATCATGAGTGTAACTTGCTTGGTATTGTGGTATGTTGTTTGTAGGCTCTGTATTTAGTGGTAGATAAGGCGGAAAGATGAGTTTGTAGCTTGTAGTGGCGGAAAACGAAAGGTATATTCGGTTATGTTCGGTTATGGGAAATTTGGACAGATTGTTGATGCTTTAGAGTTAGGTCATGAAATTTTACAGAGGTGTTAAACACATGAAAATATGAGTTCTGTGAATTTTTGGTAATTTTTGGATAAAGGATGAATATTTGGTGAATTTAATGCTCGGTTTTGGCCAAAAATGGTGAAAAATAGTTAAATATCATGAAAAATTCTGAAAAATTTCAGATAAGCTTTTCATATCATTTATAAGTCACACACAAAATTTTAGGTCCGTTGGAGAGGTCTAAGTAGGCTTTTTGGTTAAACGATTTCTAGGGATTTCTAGCTCGGTTTTGGAAAAAGGGCATGTAAATAAAGATTTTGGTTCTGGAAAAATTACAGGGGACTATGTGGATGGCAGGGGACATCCAGGAAAAATTTGGGATTTTTATAAGGTCGTTTGGTATTTACGACATATTTAGTGTTTAAATGGTGTTTAAAAATAGATAAATAAATTTTAAATATAAGAATTAATTCTTGAAATATTTTTATAAAATTCCCCACTATTAAAAAGTGATTTGTGCAAAATTTCAAGATCCGAGAGTAAACGGATAATTAATCGTGCTAATTATCAAACTTTTAAAGTTAAAACGCGTAAACCGGTGAAGTTCGCTTAAGCGAGCTGACTGGTGTATAAAAACCTTAAAAATGGACTATTTTCATATAATTGAGTTAAACAAGTAAAAATGAATCACCCGAAAATAAGTCGAATGATTTGGGTATTTTTAACCGATTTAACAGTTTCCGGTACGCCAAAGACGGAAACGGGTCCCGCGGCCAATCGGGACGTCTAAACCGAGCTATAATTTCACATTTTAAATTAAATTATCAGACAACCACTATTTTCGAGTCGTGTGTGACCAAACTCATTTTTGAAACATAAAACGGATATTCGTGCTAGGCACGCAAAACGAGAAAACGATTAATAGAAATTGTGACCATGGAACTCTAAACGACATCACAATCTGAGTCCGGAGATGTATTTCTGGGTTAACATTGCCCCCGGAACAGGTACAGTCCTGGGTTAACAGTGTCCCCAGATGTACCGATTGATAAGGTTAAAGATTATATAAACAATAATTGTATAATAACGATCGTAGGGATCATATTACAGATTGGACGTGTTAATTGATAATGATTGTTGTTACCTGCTTGCATGTGCTAAGGTGAGTTTCACGAGCCCCTTTTTACTGAAATGTTTTAAATATTTTCCCGGGGCGGAAAGCATGTTTCTATCAAGATGATTAAGTACATGCTGAACGCATGGAAATGAATATATTTATATAATGTTTATTGTACGGGAATCGTACGGTAATGTATTAAAATGGTAATTGTTTGAGTTGCTAATATTGTAAGGTCCCGCAACAGTGTTCTGGGTTAACATTGTCCCCAGAGGTTATTGGAAGTTTCTGGGTTAACAGTGTCCCCAGAGGTTAGTGAAAGTGTTCTGGGTTAACAGTGTCCCCAGAGGTTATTGGAAGTTCTGGGTTAACAGTGTCCCCAGAGGTTATTATATGTATTTATGGGTTAACAGTGTCCCCAGATAATATTATATTATGATATGGATTTATCATGGTTTACTAAAATTGTGAAACTCACCAACTATTCGTAGTTGACCCGTTTTCTCACATGCTTTTCAGGTACAAATTAGATGAAGTGATTGCTTACGTGCTAAGTGCTTGATGCGTGTAAGATTTGTGTGCGGGATGTTAGGATACATTAAAATAGATAGAATTACGAATCGTATTGTATGATGTGTGTATCACCTAGACGGTAATGAAAGTTGAGATAATGAAATTTTGAAGTATATTAATGCATTCAGTTTTCTTTATAAACAATGTGGTTGATATCAGAGTTGTCTGTCGCATCCCGTTTACGTTTCCGCTGCGGTCACGGGGTGTTACAGAACTTGGTATCAGAGCCATTGGTTATAAAAGAATTAGGATGTCTTTAAAAGATACCTAAAATATAACCAGTAGCTCAAGTATTATAGGATCTGAATATCAACTAATAATATATAGTGACGGGATCTGGATAAACTTGAATGGACAAGTGAGTTATTATGGTACGGAACATAATAACAGACTTGTCCGCACGAGGGAATTCAGGGGAAGTCACTGGGGACATTAATAGGTAAAAATGGCAACATATGTGTAAAGTATATGATATTATTTATACGTGCTAATGTGTATATATATGTATGTACATATCTTGTGGGTACATGTATTGAGAAATGGGACCCGGATAAGGAACCGGGGGATGAAATAATAAAAGTACCGAGGATGCTGGAATTCTTAGAGCATCGGTTGATGATAAGTCTGACTTATCGGGTCACAGCTATGATAGCACCAAGTTAGACCTCCCGTGTGACATTAACCAGAAATATCTAGTAACCGTCACTCCCAACCAAAATTGATAAATCTCATACCCTACCAACACCGGTACCGTATATCCTAATAACCCCAGATGTTCACCCGAACAGTCGACCCTCACGTACGGACGGATCCGTACCTGAACCCATTCTTATTCCATTAAGGTAAATAAATAAATAAAATAATAATAATAATAATAATAATAAATTTGATAGTAAATCAGCAGATAAAAATAATATTTAGAAATATATATATGTATTTCTCACTCTCAAACATATGAGTCATACCACCTCCAGATCGAGAATTACTGATTTTAGCAAACCTAGAACGCCTGAGGACATTGACTGAGCAAGTGTAGAGTTTCCCATAATAGTAATTAATAATATTTGAAGGCAACCCATGTTGCGCAATTACCTTGAACCTTGCAACTCCCTATGTTATCGTTACATTCGTTAGATGTCTACACCCATGTATGCTCGAATAGAATGATTACCTATACACAAAGAAGTGTCGGAATCATTATAGCATTGTTGGTTGTTCGTTCGTAGGTGGTATACTGTGTATGCCGGATATACGAATAGACACGGATATTATAACTCCGTGGTACGTAATCGTTTGGTGCTCACGGTGAGCATGTATCGGTTTTGCTGATATGCAGAAGGATATTGAAATCAAGTATGTTAAACATTAATCCTTATTGAGAAAGATCTATATGTCAGTTGGTGACAAGGGTTATGAAACATATTAAAACGTTAACCGACGTCAGGTTAAGTCCATATATTATTATATTTGTGGGTCATATATATTAGATACTGATATGTGTAATATGTATGATAATATTTGATGTGTATGTGTACCTGCTGTCATGATTGAGCTGGTAACGAGTTATACGGTGAGATTAGTATTGAATACTGCGTACGGGATGAGTACGGCAGAATGACATAAAAAGAGTAACTCCAATGATGGAGATAGATATGATTCAGTTGATTGCTCAAAGATAGCAGATGATGATACCGAATGTCGTATCATAGATCACTGCTAGTGTTAATGCAAATGTGATCGCAAGATTGTAGATCGAGCAATCACGTGAATATGAATATTTCAATTCTTGGTGGTATTACTAAAAGTGATAATGTTCCACCGAATACTATTATGACTACAAGTATTAGTTATAAACTAAACATGAATAGTAGTCGTAATGAATTAGATCCGGTATGAAGGATATGTCTGTTGATTGTGTTAAGGAAATTATTAATAGTTACTGATGGTAAAGGGAGGAATAGATTAGCGAGTGGATAGAAAAGATCGAAATGGTTAAGGATGTTGGTATGAGTCTAGAACATTGTGTAGTGAATTATGCTACAGATATGTTGGTAGATTATGTTGTATCGTGATGGAACACGATGGTACAAAATTATAGTTAGAAAATTATTGCTCAGATGATATGGTCAGGATTTAAAATTCTTTTGCTAGAGCACTTTTATTCGAGTAATTAAGTTCAGATATTGGAAACTGAGCTATGGAAGACAGAAATGTTGTATGCTGATCACTTAGAAAACGCTAATCGTTTGAAGGAATTGTCATGTCTGGTAACATGGCTAATTACTCCTGAAACTAAGCGAAGTAAGCGCAATATTGGGGACTAACTCCATCGATAAGGAGCATAGTCAATCCTGTAAAATATACAACCTTTGGAAGGGTTGTGTCACAAGCCAGCATTGATATATTTGACTCTATGGGAAGCGGACTGGAAGGACGTTAGGCGAGACGTCGAGTAATAAAGAATAGAAGTGATAAAGGTATAGTGCAAGATAGACTTTTGAATAAGTAGGCACGTCCTACAACCCAGAATTATACAAAGACTAGTTCTGGTGTGAAAACATGAACCGCATGAAGGGTCCTTCCCTGAATGTGAAAAATATGGTCATCGGCAGGAAGAAGAATGTCGAGTGATAGTAGGCCACGAGTGTGGTAAAGATGGACGTAGTGCCTTAATTGTAGAACCAATTGAAGCCATGTGAACCAGCAACCCCCAACCCATTCGGGTACAACCACTCCGAACCCAACAACTTCAATAACAATCCATTCAAAGAAACCAAATTATGCCAAACAGTTGTACTTGCTATGAATGTGGCAGTACAGAACGTTTCAAGAGAAATTGCCCAAAGTTGAACCAAGGTGTCATTGGAAGACGAACCTCATGACAAGCATCAACCTCTGATCAAGCAAGGAGCCGTGCTTTTGTGAGTAATTCAAATAAAGCACGTCATGATCCAAAAGTAGTATTAAGTACGTTGTAGTTTTAAATCAATAGGCTTCAGTGATATTTTTACGGTCGTCGATAGAAGTTAGTTCCTGCTAACCTCCTACCCTTTGGAAAGATACCGATTAGTGAAACTATAGAACCCTATACTGTAGAATCGCTAACGGTAAATCCCTAATGGTTAACTAAATTGTACGGAATTGTCCTAATATTCTGAACGATTAACCTTTCCTTATTGACCTACGACCAGTAAAGCAAAGAAGTTTTGACGTAATAGTTAGCATGGATTGGCTAACTCAACATGAAGCAGAAATCAAATATGAAAAGAAGATGATTAGAAGCTCTCTTTCGGACGATGAAGCGATTAAATACAGAGAAAAGTGTACGGTATTATGTTGCCACTCAAATCTCATCTTGAGATGTTATAATATTTACGACAAGAAGACGTGGTGTATTTAACAAACGTGATTGCCTAAGTATTTAAAAGAAAACATATAGAAGATATCCCGGTGGTGCGCAAATTTCCACAAGTTTTCCCAGAAGAACTCCCTGGATTACCGCCAGCCCGACAGGTCGAATTCAGAATCGATTTAATGTCTCAAGCTGGCCCTGTTGCTAAAGCATCCTGCCGACTTGCACCGTCCGAGATGCAAGAATTATCCAATCAGTTACAAGAATTGTTGGATAAAGTTTTATACGACCTAGTTAGTCACCATGGGGTGCACCAGTTTTAATTGGGAAATGAAGGTCGGAAGTGTTAGGATATGTGTTGATTAGGGAGAATTGAATAAAGTGAGGATCAAGAGTAGGTGCTCACTTCTTCGAAGTGAATGATCTGTTTAACCAACTGCAAGGGACGATTTATTTTTTTAGAAAAATTGATCTTAGATATAGTTATCACCAAATGAGAGATCCAAGAGGAAGTCGTTGCAACAACAGTGTTTCGGACTCGCTACGGCCATTATGAATTCTTAGTTATGCCTTTCGGGCTAACAAATGCGCCGGCAGCATTCATGGAACTCATGAACCGAGTCTGTAACTTTATTTTGACAAATTTGTCATAACATTAATTGATGATATTTTAATATATTCGCAACGTAAAGAAGAGCACGATCGACGGTTAAGGAAAATTGTGGAAGTGTTAAAGCAAGGGGAGTTGTACGCGAAGTTTTCAAAATGTGATTTTGAATAAAGAATGCATAATCCCTTGGTCATGTTGTAAAGCAACAAGGATTTCACAAAGATCCAAATAAGATAGAAACCATTAAAATTGTGCCAAGCGCCGATTTTAAGTCTCCCCGATGGAGACGATGGTTTTGCCGCGTATTGTGACGCATCGCGTAAAGGGTTAGAATGCGTGTTGACGCAGTATATTAAGGTTATAGTCTATGCTTCCCGACAGTTAAAAGTACACGAGTAAAATTACACTACTCACGACTTAGAACTGGGAGGGGTTATCTATGCACTTAAAATGTGGAGACATTCCCTCTACGATACGAAGTGCACCATCTTCACCGATCATAAAAGTTTGCATCACATATTCGATCAGAAAGAACTAAATATGAGGCAACGAAGATGGGTTGAGTTGTTAAACAATTATGACTGTGACATCCGTTACCACCCGGCAAGGCTAACGTCGTAACCGAGGCCTTGAGTAGGAAAGATCGGGTTAAGCCATTGCGAATGAGGGCGTTGGGGATGATAGTCCAGTCGAACTTTTCGGATCTGAGTCGAGTCGCTCAACGTGAGGCGTTGAAAGAGGGACAATTGGAAAAGGAGGAACTTTACGGCAATGAGAAGAATTTCGAACAACGCGTGGACGAAAATCTCTACTTCAAAAATTGGGTTTGGATCCCGACTCTCCATGACCTTCGTGAATTAATCATTGACGAAGCGCATAGATCGAAATAATCCATACACCTGGGATCGGATTCGACTATTGATGATACGGGTATCTGAAAGGATTTTTATTAATGATGGAGTTTGGAGAAAGATATGGTCACGTGTGTTGGTGAATACTGAGTTATGCAAGAGATAAGGCTGCACACCGAAAACCCTAGGGAACGCCACAACGACAGAAAAATTCGCCAATGATAGTGGGAATAAATTACAATGGATTTCGGGACGCAAATTCCCATGATATATCAAAGGCATGAGGTAAATTAGGTAATCGCGGATCGATTAACCAGTCCTCGCATTTCATCCCAATCTATGACGATTGCCACAATGAATTCTCGCCCAAATTCATGATGTTGAAATGGTAACTCGTCGTGGAGTACCATTTTCAATGATCTCAGATCGAAATAGTCATCCTACTTTCATTATTGGAAGGAGGGGAAGGAAGCATCGAGAGCTTGAAGCTTTCTCTGGGTGAAGTAGTTATCACCAATTAGTTAAATTGAAAATGAGCGTCGATCAAGCCATAAGATTTGAATTGATCCGAGAAACAACCAATCGGGTTTATAATGTTTAAGAGAAGTCGAAAGTAGCGCGAGGATTGGCAAAGGATTTATGTCAACGTTCAAAGGAAACCATTGTCACTAAATAGAGGTGACAAGGCATTTTAAAGCATCACCTTAGAGAGAGGTGATATGAGGTTTGGCAAAACCGAAAATAGCTTCTTAATATATTGGACCCCATGAGAACTATCTCCATGGTTGGTCATTTAGTCTATCAATTAAAGTACTCCAGGGGCTAAGTACTATACATGATATTTTGCCATGTATACGGATTGAAAAGTGCCTAAGCGATGAGGCAACGAGAGTACTAGTAATAGAGGTACTCATAGAGGACATACTTGATATCATAATTAATTCCGTAAAGATAGTAGACGGGAAAACTAAACAGTTTGGACATACCAAGCGTTATTAATTAAGATTAAGTGGAAATTCACAGCGAGGACCAGATTATAGTTGGTAACGCGAGGGTGAATTCTGAAGGAAAAACCCCCCACCTTTCTCTCGAAGGGAGATTGTGGGCGTGTAAAATTTCGAGGACGAAATTTCTTAACGGGGGGAGAATGTAACGATTCCGACGAAACCAGGTATACCCTAACCGGTAGACGTTAGTTACGTCATATGTAATGTCGGGTACATGAGTTACCATGGTAATTATACGAGAATACATGGTTCATTGTATTGATTGTATGTGAATATATAATTCACCGTATTGAATATGCGATCAAACGATCGATAGTTATTGAAACCCGAATGAATCGAGGGTTCAATTATAGACGAGATATATGATATTTAGTGATGTTACGAAGTATTAAAGCTTTGGGGTAAGTGGATTAAAGCACAGAAAAAGGATTTCGATTTAATAGTACGTCGGTACGTTAAACGAAACTTTTAATACCAAACCGAGCAAGAGACGATCGATCAAGCCGAAAATGATGCGTAATAACTAATAATATGACGTTTTAAGTTAATAAATGTCATGGTTTAAGTTTTTAAATCGGTTTTATATAAATTTCATTTTTTTTAGCCGAAAAACAACCGTTTTGGCCTCGTTTTAAGCCGAATTAAACGTTTAACCGAGAAACGAACTGAATCAGATTATCCAAAACATTATCCAGATTACGGAAATCCAAATGAGTGGCCAAGAATGAATTTGTGGGTCCCACCCCACCCTTATGGGTTCCGATCGGCCTCCCATGGCCTTCATTTTCTTTTTTTTTCTTTTTTCAATCAACAATCCACAAACTTCATCAAATCCTCTCAACTCCTTGATAAAAAACCGAGACTTTTAACAAGAAAAACCAAGGTAAAGATCGAATTATATACGTTTCCATCTTCGTTTCTTGAGTTTGTTTGCAAGAAAATGAGGTTTCTAAGATGAAAACTGATTCTTGCATGATCAAGTGATGTATACGGGTTATACAAGGGATCTTGGTCCAAGAAAGGAGTTAAACGAATCAAAAACGAATTTTTACGGTTAAATCTTTGTTTTAGTATCATAACCGTAACCATGAAAGAAATGGCTTGATCGTGAGTGTAACTTGCTTGGTATTGTGGTATGTTGTTTGTAGGCTCTGTATTTAGTGGTAGATAAGGCGGAAAGATGAGTTTGTAGCTTGTAGTGGCGGAAAACGAAAGGTATATTCGGTTATGTTCGGTTATGGGAAATTTGGACAGATTGTTTATGCTTTAGAGTTAGGTCATGAAAAATTTCAGAGGTGTTAAACACATGAAAATATGAGTTCTGTGAATTTTTGGTAATTTTTGGATAAAGGATGAATATTTGGTGAATTTAATGCTCGGTTTTGGCCAAAAATGGTGAAAAATAGTTAAATATCATGAAAAATTCTGGAAAATTTCAGATAAGCTTTTCATATCATGTATAAGTCACACACAAAATTTTAGGTCCGTTGGAGAGGTCTAAGTAGGCTCTTTGGTTAAACGAGTTCTAGGGATTTCTAGCTCGGTTTTGGAAAAAGGGCATGTAAAAGAAGATTTTGGTTCTGGAAAAATTACAGGGGACTATGTGGATGGCAGGGGACATCCAGGAAAAATTTGGGATTTTTCTAAGGTCGTTTGGTATTTACGACATATTTAGTGTTTAAATGGTGTTTAAAAATAGATAAATAAATTTTAAATATAAGAATTAATTCTGGAAATATTTTTATAAAATTCCCCACTATTAAAAAGTGATTTGTGCAAAATTTCAAGATCCGAGAGTAAACGGATAATTAATCGTGCTAATTATCAAACTTTTAAAGTTAAAACGCGTAAACCGGTGAAGTTCGCTTAAGCGAGCTGACTGGTGTATAAAAACCTTAAAAATGGACTATTTTCATATAATTGAGTTAAACAAGTAAAAATGAATCATCCGAAAATAAGTCGAATGATTTGGGTATTTTTAACCGATTTAACAATTTCCGGTACGCCAAAGACGGAAACGGGTCCCGCGGCCAATCGGGACGTCTAAACCGAGCTATAATTTCACATTTTAAATTAAATTATCAGACAACCACTATTTTCGAGTCGTGTGTGACCAAACTCATTTTTGAAACATAAAACGGATATTCGTGCTAGGCACGCAAAACGAGAAAACGATTAATAGAAATTGTGACCATGGAACTCTAAACGACATCACAATCTGAGTCCGGAGATGTATTCTGGGTTAACATTGCCCCCGGAACAGGTACAGTCCTGGGTTAACAGTGTCCCCAGATGTACCGATTGATAAGGTTAAAGATTATATAAACAATAATTGTATAATAACGATCGTAGGGATCATATTACAGATTGGACATGTTAATTGATAATGATTGTTGTTACCTGCTTGCATGTGCTAAGGTGAGTTTCACGAGCCCCTTTTTACTGAAATGTTTTAAATATTTTCCCGGGGCGGAAAGCATGTTTCTATCAAGATGATTAAGTACATGCTGAACGCATGGAAATGAATATATTTATATAATGTTTATTGTACGGGAATCGTACGGTAATGTATTAAAATGGTAATTGTTTGAGTTGCTAATATTGTAAGGTCCCGCAACAGTGTTCTGGGTTAACAGTGTCCCCAGAGGTTATTGGAAGTTTCTGGGTTAACAGTGTCCCCAGAGGTTAGTGGAAGTGTTCTGGGTTAACAGTGTCCCCAGAGGTTATTGGAAGTTCTGGGTTAACAGTGTCCCCAGAGGTTATTAAATGTATTTATGGGTTAACAGTGTCCCCAGATAATATTATATTATGATATGGATTTATCATGGTTTACTAAAATTGTGAAACTCACAAACTATTCGTAGTTGACCCGTTTTCTCACATGCTTTTCAGGTACAAATTAGATGAAGTGATTGTTTACGTGCTAAGTGCTTGATGCGTGTAAGATTTGTGTGCGGGATGTTAGGATACATTAAAACAGATAGAATTACGAATCGTATTGTATGATGTGTGTATCACCTAGACGGTAATGAAAGATGAGATAATGAAATTTTGAAGTATATTAATACAATCAGTTTTCTTTATAAACAATGTGGTTGATATCAGAGGTGTCTGTCGCATCCCGTTTACGTTTCCGCTGCGGTCACGGGGTGTTACACATGGGCTACAAACAACTACGTTTATTTAAAGCTTTGCATCGATGAAGACAATAAAGACATAATATCATTTAAGAAAAGGTTTGTTAAGCTTTATATTTTGTTAACGCGTATTATGTTTAAAATTTAATGTTTTCAGAAATGTTATAACTTTATATTTAGTACTATAATACTAAAACTGTTGTAAATTATATATTTAGGCTAATTGAGCAAACAAGTGGACTAACGAGTTCAAGTCAGAAGTCTATTGCCGCATCTGTCAGTTGCTCTGTTGAAGATGATTTTCTTATCAAGACTGAATTCAATAACATTGCAAAAGTACGTATTAAAACAGTTTGTTGTTATTAGTATTATGCATGTTTTGTTTTATTTAAAAAGCTAACAGTACAATCTCAATATCATTTATCTAATATTACAGGTTAGATCAGTTGTCATTCTTGGCATCATTAAGTATGTACCGCCAACTAAAAAGTGGTACTACTTATTTTGCAACACATGTCTAAAGGGGGTTAGAAAGATCGATACAAAATACAACAATGATAAAAAGTTTTGATTGGAGAAAACTTTTTATCTTTGCATTTATCATTGTTGCATTTTATTAACCTTTTTGTCTTTTTCAAAATAAAAATTCACAATCTTTTTGGTTTTTCCGGATTTTTCTATACATATAGAAAAACACAGTATTTTTGGTTTTTCAAAATTTTCAATGTTTTTAGATTTTTAAAGTATTTTAAACAAGAAAACACAATATCTTTGTCTTTTTCAAATTTTTCAATGTTTTTGAATTTTATCTATACAAACTAAAAACACAATATTTTTGTATATCTATTTCACCCCTAAAATCCAATATCAAAATAAAATAAAATAAAATAAAATAAAAATAAACCGAAAATAAAGATAATTATCCTTGTTTCAGGATATCAGCAAGGGTTTTTAATCCATTTAAACAAAGCAAAAAATTAAATCGAGTTTTGTCAAATTCTTTGGTAAATAGATCGGCTTTTTTAAAATCGGTATGTACTTTCTCAAGATCGATTAGTTTCTTTTCAAAACAATCCCGTATGAAATGATATCAAATTTCGATATGTTTCGTTTTAGAGTGTTGTACGGGATTTTTGGTCATGTTAATGGCAGCAGAGTTATCAATTAAAATTGGAGTACTAAGAAACTTCAAACCGTAGTGGCACAGATGTTGTTGGATCCATAAGACCTGTGAACAGCAACTAGAGGTTGCCAAATATTCTGCCTCAGCGGTTGAAGTGGAGACCGTTGTCTGCTTCTTATACTGCTAGGAAACAAGTCGGCTTCCTAAGAATTGACACCCTGCTGTAGTCGATTTGAAATTAATCTTGCGTCCTCCATAGTCTGAGTCAGAAAATGCGGTCAGTTCAAAATTATCATCCTTGGGGTACCATAACCCGATGTCAGGATTGCCCCTCAGATATTAAAGAATACGCTTGACCGCTGCCAGGTGAGTCACTCGGGAACTAGCTTGGTACATAGCACATAAACAAAGTGCAAACATTATGTCAGGTCGAAAAGCAGTAAGATACATTGTGGAACCAATCATAGCTCGATAAAGGGTAGGATCGACAGTGTCCTCCAATTCATCCGGTGATAAATTGTGACCCACGGGGAGAGGAGTTGAAGGGATTTTTCCGGCAGTTATTTTGAATCAGCTCAAGACATCGTTCACATACTTAGTCTGGTGAATAAAGATTCCTTTCGCAGACTGATGAACCTGCAACCCTAAAAAGAAGTTCATCTCTCCCATCGAGCGCATTTCGAACTTTGTTTGCATTGACTTCTCGAACAACTTACATAACTTGTCGTTTGTTGACCCAAAGATAATGTCGTCGACATATATCTGAACGAAGAGAAGATCATCACCAATATTCTTATAAAATAACGTGCAGTCGACAGTCCCTTGCTTGAAGCCGTTATCAGTCAGATGGTCGGCAAGCGTGCCATACCAAGCTCTCGGGGCTTGATGTAGACCATACAGGGCCTTGTTTAAGCGGTAAACTCGGTCCGGATAATCAGGATCTTCAAAGTCAGGAGGCTGTAAAACAAACACTTCCTCGTGTAATTTGCCATTGAGAAGAGCACTTTTCACATCCATTTGATAGAATTTAATATTCTTGTAAGCCGCATAGGCCAGAAAAGATTCGTATAGCTTCCAATCTTGCAACTGGAGCATATACCTCAGTGTAGTCTATACCCTCTTGCTGATGGAAACCTTGCACCACTAGTCGTGCTTTGTTTCTCATGATCACTCCACGATCGTCCTTTTTTACATTTAAGTGCCCACTTAGTCGTAATAGGCTTTTTGACTCTAGCAGGTTTATCAATGAGATCCCATACACCCAGTCTGTTAAACTGTTGCAATACCTCTTGCATTGCTTCTACCCAAGAAGGATCTTCAAGTTCCATACGAGTCGTCGTTGGCTCTACTTGGGATAGGAAGCAAGTGTATTTGGCAAGATTTACGATTCCAGAGGAATGTAGATCCGCATAAGCACACAATATATTATTCTCACTTGAAGAAGCAACTTGATGACGTGTTTGCACACCTACATCAAGTTCTCCAATGATGTGGTCCTTTGGATGATTATTATGAATCCGAAGAGTGGGATCATCAAGAACAACAACATTGTCTGTTAAATTAGTGAGATTCTCCTCAGCATCATGAGACGATTCACCAATCTCATGTTTTCAGGGAATGGAGCCGAGGAAGAATCAACAAAATGACTATCATCAGATGAAATCGTAATTACATCAGATGTATCAGGAAGATCACCTTGTGAAGCATCAACACAGACAGACCTCGAAGATCTTGGAGGTAAGAATTGATCTTCTAAATACGCACGAACCAAGTCTTCATCCGGTTGATCCTTCATTTGAGTAAAAGAATTAAATAAACTCTCGTAATCAAACATCCAATCAGGACCTTTTCCTTGCGAAGGAGTGGTGTTCCGTTGACAATCAACACGATACCATTCCTCTACACAACCCGAGGTAAAGTAAAATACTTTCTTCTTAGGTGATGCGTAAACCAAGAAATAACCTTCAATAGTTTCTTCTTCAAATTTTCCCGCATCTTTCTTCAACATAGTACAAGGACAAACAAATGGTTCCAAGTACTTCAAATTAGATTTTCTCTTGTTCAGAAGTTATTAACTCGTCTTTTGAAGCATCTTCACAGTCAAAACATGATTTAGCGTATAGAAAGGAGTATTCACAGCCTCGTTCCAGAATTGAACAGGAAGCTTGGAATCTGCAAGCATAGTTCTTGCTGCTCCAATCAATGTTCTGTTTTTCCTTTCATCCACCCCATTCTGTTGTGGTACGTAAGGAGCACTGTATGCTTGATGAATTCCCTTTTGAACACATAATAAATCCAACACGCTGTTTCTAAACTCCATACCTTTATCAGTTTACGTCTCACTTTTAGTTTGTCTAGTGATTCGATCTTAGTGATTAAGTTTTGAACTAGAACGGGTGTTTGATCTTTTGAACTCATAAATAAAACCCATGAATATCTTGAATAGTCATCAGTGACGACCAAATAATACCAACCTCCAGCGATACTCGCACGATTCACAGGACCGAACAGATCCATATGAAGTCGTTCCAATGGAGTGTCAACGGTATTGATCAACTTAGATGGGTGTGACTTCTTTTTCTGTTTGCCTTTTTTGTAAGCAGCACAGTGGTCAGATAACTTGAAATGTTTCAAGGAAACACCTTCGACCAAGTCATTAGCCATTAAATAATTCATCTTCCTCACATGAATATGACCCATCCTTCTATGCCAGAGAATCGTGTCCTTTTCAGTTGCCTTTGAAACAAAACACGTTTCCACATAAGTTGATGCTTCAGAAGACATGTTTAACACATAAATATCATTCGATCGAGGAGATCGCATGATAACCACATCCTCGGTAATAACGTAACCCGGTTTCAGAATCAGACATTCTTTATCATTAAATACAGTAGTGTATTTCTTATCACAAATTTGTGACACACTTAATAAATTTTGATCAACCTTATCACAATAGTTGACTTTTTCAAACGTGATATGCCCATTCGAAACTTCACCTTCTTGTGTTATCATACCCCCAGAATTCCCAGCAAAGGCAACATACCCTCATTGAATATTTCTAACATTTGTTAAGAGATCAAGATTGCCAGTAATATGACGAGAACATCCACTGTCCATTATCCAGTTCTCACCAGAAATAGTCTTGGATGAACCCTCATTAATTTTGTCCATGCAAGCAAAAGAAGTTGGTTGCTTCTCACACGAGTCATCAGAATCAGACTCAGTACCATTGTCAGAAGATAGCTCACTCCCACTTGCATCTTAGAAATTCTTAGTTGATTCGAACATGGATAATTTTGCTTTATTTTCATTTCACAACAACCTTTGTGACTAATCAGTTCCATCAGCAGTCAGCAATGCTTGTGTTCCAGAGGCAGGTGTTTTCTTTTCAGAAGACGTATCAGCATGATTACCCCTTTTCACAGAAGAACTACGATCTTGAATTCGAGTACCAGTGTATTCCTTTTTCGGTTTGTCACATTATTTGGCAAAATGTCCAAACTATTGACATTTAAAACATTTAACTTTCAGTTTATCGAACCCAACCTTCTTGTTTAGTGATGGAAGATCTTTTCCAGTCCTTTGCATGAACTTTTTCACCTTTCTGACAATCATTGCCATATTCCATTATAAATCCATGAGCTCTAACTCATCAGGATCAATTTGGTCATAATCTTCATCAGTCAACTCACTCGTGGAAATATTACTACTAACCAGATTCTCATAAGAAGTCATGAAGGCAGACAAAAGGCCAAAATTTTGTTCACCCTTCATGTTCAGATTCAGTGGTGCTGATAATTGATTTGCAGTAGCCGAAGTTCCAGACCCTCCAGAAGAACCAGAAGCACCAGATGACCTAGAACTTCCAGCAGTTAAAAAGCAAACACGTGGATCACTATAAATTAATGTAGCATTTTCACTTGGATTATGAGTGAGAAATGCAGTGATCGGAGATAATGTTGAACTCAAAGGCATACTTCCACCATAAAAGGCTGGATCTTGACTTTCCTTAGATGACTTTTGAAACCTTAGATCGTATTCCCGAGCTTCAATCTTTTGCATGAACTCAGAAGCAGTTAAATCTTCATTACTGAAATAATTATTCTCTTCACCTTTAATTGTATCTAACTTGTTTGATTCAGAAGTTTCAGTCTTTAATTTGTCCATCTCAGCAAATATATGGTTGAAACGAGTTGTCATTTCTTCAACAGTCTCACCTTTGAGTAAGTTAAAATTTCTGATTTGAAGTTTTAACATTACTTTCTTGCTTTCCGCAGTATTACCCATACTTCTCATTCGGATGATTTGAAACAAAGAAGCACTAATCTTGATACTTCCCACTTGATGAAATATAGTATCTGGTAAAGCCATTGTAAGAGTCGAATAAGCTTTTGTTTCGATCTCTAGCCCCTTTTTCTCCTCTTGAGAATATTGTGAAATACATTTAGGAGTGAATCCAATTGTTTCATCTCCAATCATCGGTACAGTATTCACTTCATCAAGACAATAGAAATAATCTGGATGAACAGAACAAAGATGAGCACGAAAACGAGGTTCCCATTTAGCAAAGTCACTAAATTTCATCTGTCGAGGACACTTGGAATGAGATACAATTTCAGTGTACAATTGTAACATTTGTTGCATGAGTATGTTTTGAGAAGCTAATGCGTACAAACCAGCCATTTTGATAAGTAACAATCAATCAAACTTCAAGGACTAAAAATTAAAACGCTTTAATGAACCGGGAACTATAGTTGTAACGAACTGAAATAACGAATCACTAACAAACTGCGTCAACGAATCAGGTCAAGTTGACGAATCAATCATCTGAATAAGTTTAACGAATCGGAACTTATAATAATGAATCAAAGTAACGAATCAATGATTCAATCTTAATGAATCAAAGTAACAAATCAATGATTCAAGCTTAAAGAATCAAAGTAACGAATCAATGATTCAAGCTTAAAGAAAAAAAGTAACGAATCAATGATTCAAGCTTAACGAATCAAAGAGCACGAAATAGCTACAGTTGATAACGAATCAACTACAGTTAATTAACGAAGCAGGTTGTTATAACGGTTTCAACAAACTTTTCCACGTGGAATGAGTTTGTTAGAAAATGAGCTAACGAATCACACCACGTGTCTGACAAACTAAGTTAAACGAATTGAAATTGATAACGACTTAAGATAACGAATTGAGTTTTATAACGAATCTTCAGTCAGATGATGAAGATCTTTAAATCTTCATCATCAATTTCAAGAAATCTTGAAGTCTGATGAACACACGTAACCAAACCAAATCTGTAATACGCCTTTAATATAATACCAAATCGCACAACCAATAGCTCAAATCAATCGTACACTCAACGCGAATCCAAATCGCAACACCTCGTATACGAATTTAACCAATTCCGAACCCAATTTTAACCAAAAACAATCCCCTGTTTCGTACTAGTTCAGATCCAAATCTCAACCAACACAGATTCAATCCAATCTTCAATTCCAATCAACTAAACACTCCCAATACCTTAATAACCACATAATTACCTCAACTCAATCATTAACTCCTAATTCAAGTGTTAATCCAACCAAATTCACAATTAAACTAAATAAACACAAACTGATATTAATAATACTCTAGTTAACAGATTATAACATTAGATCAAGAGCAATTCGAACACCGAAAGCTCTGATACCACTTGATAGAACCTCAGATCTAAGATCCAAATAAGATTAATAGGATCTAGTTCATTGATTACTCTTAGCGGTTATAGATTATGCGTATATATAAGATATATTATTAGTATTAGGTGTATTAAGTAGTAGTTTAACGAAGTTTGGATCGAGAGAGCAAATTGACAAAGTTTGTTTACATTAATATCCAAAACTTAATTTATTAGAGGTATGAACCTCTATATATAGAAGATAGAAATAGTTCGTTACACAAGCCATAACGAATTAGCTCCACTTCATTACATTACATAGAAATGAAACAAGACATGACGAATCAACCGATTCGTTATGCCTCATTCATCAACATTCCATGACGAATGGGAATAAACATTAACGAACTACTTCCCATTCGTTAACCATTCTTAACGAATGGGAGGAAACTTAACTTAACTGTCTAGTTTGTTAAACATCCTTAACGAACTAGACATACATTAACGAACTAGACTATAATAATAATATCTTTTCATTAATAAATACAAATACTCGAGACGCAAAACCGTGCACTAACAGACACCCCCTCGTCTTGAGCTCTTTGTCCTTAACTTATTTGAAGCGCTTCGTCTACTAGTCCCGAAAGCTGTAAATTCCATGCTCCTGACATACACGAACAACACGTTGAAACTGCATTTCTCAGTCATAGTCTTCACGGCGCTCGATCAATATCTTATTCTTGAAGAGCACGTCATTGTCAGTCTCAATCAAATTCACGAGCCACATTGGATTAATAATCTTAATCAGCTCGGTCTTTAAACCCTTTCCCAAAACAATAACGGTCTCGCCGGTACGATTGTCATAATACCAGCGGTTGAAAGATAAATACATATGCTGACTCAGCGTCTTGACTGGTACACGCTTCATCGTATTTGGTGTCTTTACTTTAAGCACGAGCTTCCTCCAACCTGTCCTTGGATCAATCTCGTCAATACGTTTACGCGTTGGTATCTGCGGCTTTAAGAATTTAAACCCGAGGTTCACCTCTAACAGCAAATATTGGTGGAACCAATTTGCTTGGTGATTCCCACCACGGTTTATGAAAGTCGACACGCGAGGGTACGAACATCCCAACGCGGTAATGAGAGAACGTCAGTAATCTTTTCATAGTACTGGACGCCATTCTCCCATTTAAAGATACAGACCTTTAAATCAGAATCATAAAGCCATGAAATAATGTCACCTCTTAACTTAGACACAGCTCTAAAGGAAGTCATCTGATTGGCTCGAGCACGTGCAGCAGCTTCCACTTTCAGCACTTTATCAGCATACATGTATGCATCAATAGTCTTACGTGCTCTCTTTTCTCTATATGCAAACCATCTTTGAATATCATCAACAGATGGATCAGGTTTCGAATCAAACCTTGTGTCAACACTCTTGCCCTTTGAGACTTTCTCCAACTGATATTCGGCTGCTTTAACGTTTTCTTCAGTAAATACAGGAGCACCCTGATCAACGTATGATCGTTGAAATAGATCAGGGTATTCCTCAGCCATCACGTCCTCAATCTCGACCTCCTCATCTTCATAAGTAAATGATGTGTTCATTTGAATCGTTGGATCATTCAAGATCTCCTCTTTATTCTCAACTTCCACGTCATTCTCAGTCTCTAGCACGTTCAGCTCATCTTCATTCAAACCCAGCAGTATAGAGATCTGCTCTCGTGTTAAGGACCGTTCCACAAACTCTCCCACTTCAAACTCATCAGCATTCACAATGCTTCTGATTACCCCCCTCACCATCAATAAATATAACAGTAATAGCCTTTAGCGACTCAATTGGTTTCACGTTTGTTGAGTCTTGATAAACAACCAACTGATTGTCAACATTACCAGCATCCCCGCTCGTACCTGCACCGGAGGATGAGCCGCGAGTTTGTTTCGTCTCACTTCCCCCATCAACTGACTCATCAGGATCTTCATTATAATTTTTAAGCTTCTTTAATTCATTTCCTTTACATGTAAGCTACAGAATCATGTCCTCTTGTTCTTCAATTTTCACCCCCTGAGACATAACAATCTCAAGAAGGGCTTTGGTCTCTTTTTGGCAGAAAGAGACATAGCTCAACAGCTTTCTTTGATTATCCATCATACGCTCTTGATTAAGACGATCAGTAGACATTTGGTTTTAATAAAGATGAAGTAACTCAAGAGCATATTCATTTGTTGATCTTGTGTCATTGCATGAAACGAGGGAGGAATTGGCTGAACAGGACCTTGAGGACGATTAAGCATCATAAATGAAATATCCATAGGCGGTGGTGGCATCATCGCCGGTGTTGGTGAAACCACCGATGTAGCAGTCGTAGGCCTTTGCAATGTAGATAAAACTGACTGTGGAATCATGCCAAGCCTAGGGTCAGATGTGAGTGTGGTCGTCAACGTAAGTTCCGGGGTGCTAGTAGGAAGTGGCACCACCGTTCGTTGAATAACATACGACCTTGGAGGCAGAACTCCAAAAGAAATACCAGCTCCAGCAGTCACTCGATGCTTCGATGACCCTTCACCAGCTATCTCTTTCCCTTTTCGTTTACGTTGAGCAGCTTCAACTACAACTGCCTCAACCTCAACACGACGTTGGTGATCATCCCCACCTTCATCACCATCATCATCATTGTTCCACCTTGACCCTCTTCACGCTCAGAATCTGAGTCATCATGGATCCAGCGATCATTAGGACATACATAATCAGGATTGGATACATGACTAATCAAACGCTTGAATCTTGGTGGATGATCTTGACGGTATTGCTTCATCCTCCTCATTGTATCCGCTTTCATATGTTCCAACTTCAATACATCATTTCAGAGCGTAGGATCGATCACCAAGTCACGAATCGCATACTGAACAAAAAGTTAGACAAACCGAGGATACATCAAGAATTTCTTGCGTCGTTTCTCTACAAGACAATTCTCTTTGAGATGATCGAAGATCATCTCTGAGAAATTGAAAGGTTTCTTCAGAAATAACGCGACGAAAGCTGACTGAAACATGATACGGCATTCATCACAACCTCCTTTCTGTCCACAAGGCAATGTATAAGAACATGTAGTAAGTACTTCTATGTGGGACACAAGTACGCCTTGTTATACATGGAACTCTCAAGGTTACTAGTGTAGAACAAACGATTAAATAGCCCACTAATCAATTCCTTGTGAAACTCACTCGGGTCATCCATAGTATCTCCAAAGCTCAACACCCGTTGAATAGTCTCAGTTGATATCACAACTGGTCTTTCATTCACCTCAGTAGCAACATGATTTTCCGTCTCCACAAAACGAGCAGTATTCCAGAACTGACAGATAATGTTGAATCGAACTACCGGATTTGCTGTGACAACATAGTTTATACGTGAACGACGAATGAAAGCCAGCATCTCCCCAAAAATATCTTCATCAGCAAAATTTGTACCAACAAACGCACAAATGTTTTGCTTTTTGTCGTACGGGAGTAATGGAAGATCTTGTTCTTGTTCTTGTTGTTGTTGTTGTGGTTCAGCAGCATAAGGATCTTAATCTATATTTTCGGCCAAAACTAATAATAAATAACCCCGATATTTAGGAAAATGATCAATAAATAATATTGATATAACTTAACATTTATAATAATTAAAATATTAATATATGATAAATTATAATGTCATTCGTTAAGTAGTCTGATTCGTTATAATGAAATGTTGATTCGTGATGACGAATTAGCTAATTTGTTATCAAGTATATATTGCGAATTATGTTTAACAAATCAGGAGTGAAAGTATAACGAATTAAAGCTTGATTCGTTAAAAATTATGATGAACATCCTGATTCGTGTGATCTGTGTAACGAATTGGACACGAATTAGTTCCAATTCGTCACATCATAACCAATGGCCCTTAATGACAGGTCTGAGCCCCGGTGCGGAAGCGTGAATAGTCGGTATTATTAACGGTGTGGAGCTCGGATCTAGGGTTAGGATCGAATCTAACTCAGATTCACTCTTGAAAGATGTCTGGACGGATGAGGTGTATTGGGAGAGAGCCTGATTTGATTAACAATCAACAATAAAGTAGGATGAACAATTGTAATCAAAACACAAAAGATAAAAATGGTAGTATGAAATATTAGCCGAATGATTCTCATTAAGATGAAACACTTATACATACATTCATACATACAATCGATTAAGAAATATAAGCCGCCACCAGGAGAGCTCATCCTAGAGGCGGAGACTCTCTCAAAGGGATAAAACCCTAGATCTCACATACACAATACAGTCACTCATACTAGACAAATGAATAAAAACATCAATTTATACTAGTCTAGCATGACTTGGTCTTCAAGCCATCCACCCTTGGTTGAGACCAAAATAATATATTTTTCACCAAAGATTAATTCGATGTGTCGGTCTAAAATATAAGTCCCAACAATCTCCCCCTTTGACCGATGCCATTGAATTTCTTCTATATCACCTCATAACTCGTTGTCTTTCGTTGAAATTCTCCCCCTCACATTAAGCTTCTCCCGTTGGTCATTTCGAATCATCACTCTTATATCACTTTTGGATATAGTTGTATGGGCATATGAACGAGGCTTTGAACTTCAAAGATCTACTTCAAGTAACAAGGTTATCACAAAAAGAAATAAACTCATTGTGATCGTCAAATAGTCTTCAATTCTTCAAATTTGTCTCTTCCCTTGTAAATCATCTTCAAACCATTCCCTGAATCAAGATAGCATTCAAGTCAACCATAACCCGTTCTTGACTGTTCAAGTGACTATTTCATAGGAGGTTAAACTCTACTGATCCTTTCAACATTGTTGATTGAGATGACTCTATCTTCTCATCCGTACTAGGAAATCTGAAAACTGACAAACGATGAAACATCTTTGAAAAACCTTGGATTATTAATCTTGATCAACTTTTCCTTAACTCGAGTCTTTTACTTGATTTGAAGCATGCCATTTGCAATGAAATTCAAAGATTTTTACTCCCCCAATTTCGTTGCAATTGTCTTTAATAAATGTGTCTTCAAATCAAATGTGGGTGAAACAATCTTGATCATCCTCATCAAGATTGTAAAAATCTCAGATAAAAAAATACAAAAAATTGGTTGACGCTAAAAGTGATTAAATCCTTAAGCTTGGTCAACACTTGTTCTTGTAAAGCTTTTGATGAAGTCGTGAAATTGGATGAGGTTTGAATTCCATAAGCTTGTTGATGATTGGAGAAAAATTACCAAAATACCCCTGGTATATATCTTCCGTAGAGAACAGCTTGGTCAAACGGTCAACGGCACCAAAAATCTCAAAAGTTTCTTCAAAATTTTGAAATGTTTCACAAACTCTGTTTCCTAGCACACAATGTTCTTGGGAGCACTTTCCTAGCACAAAGTATGCTTGGTTTCATTTCCAAGCACAAAGCATACTCTGATTCATTTCCAAGCACATAGTGTACTCGGAAGCACTTTCCAAGCACAAAGTGTACCCGGAAAACAAAGTGTGCTCGGAAGCAAAATGTACTCGGAAAACAAAGTGTGCTCGGAAGCAAAGTGTACTCGGAAAACAAAGTGTGCTCGGAAGCAAAGTGTACCCGGAAAGCAAAACACTTGTGATTTTTCAATTTTTCACCGAGCACAGAGTGTGCTCGGGAGCAAAAGTGTGCTCGGAAGTACTTACTATCACTAATTGTGCTTGGAAATACTTGTGATTTTTCATTTTCTTCACTTAACACCAAGCATGCTTGGGAGCAAAAGTGTGCTCGGGAGCAAGGGTGTGCTCGACACACACTTGAGTTTTCTCTTCAGAAGTATAATTGTTCAAGACAAAACAAAGTATGCTCGAAAAAAGAGTCTGCTCGGATAAATAACAAAGTGTGCTCGAGACATAAAGAAGATAGTTTTCTTGAGAAGACAAAGGATATGCTCTGGATTTCACAAAGTGTGCTCGAATTTGATGTGCTCGATATAAGATGTGTTCGAAATAACCTGTGCTCGAGCCAAACAAAGATGTGCTTGGGCAAAACACCCCCTGTGCTCGAAGCAACACTTAGTCATTTTTCATACTCAGGTCCAATCTTATTTGTTCATAGTGTGCTCGAGACATCAAAACTTCATTTCTGCTTCATCAGTCACTGATTTGCCCTTGTAGAACCTGCTCAAATATTCACTTTGCATTTGCTGCAACAAACAATGATGAAATTGCCTTTAGTATTTGTTCATTCTTGACTTGTATATTCTCTTTATCAGTTTGTACCATTAGCAATATTTTTCAACACACATCTACTGTTTGTGCAGCACGAGCACACAAAACCCTAATTTTTCAAATCCAAAAACAAGTTTCGGCATCTGAAATAAATCATTGTAGCACCATCCAAGTCATCTCGAAATCAAAGAAACCTATCTTCATATCATAATCAATCTTTTCAGATCTAGAAATAATCAGATGAACAGTGTTGCCCCAAAACGAGCAAAATAACACTGTTACATATACTTTTCTCCAAACGAGACATCAATCCATATACTTTTCTCCGAATCATTAAATAATTTCAAAACCCCCAAAAATAATTTCAACGAACTACATCGTTTAACGTCCATGGTGGATTCAAGAGCAAACTGAATCTGTTCAGCGGTTAGTCTTAACGATTCAGTAACCCATGCTCTGATACCAATTGACAGGTTCGAGCCCCAGTGCGGAAGCGTGAATAGTCGGTATTATTAAAGGTGTGGAGCTCGGATCTAGGGTTAGGATCGAATCTAACTCAGATTCACTCTTGAAAGATGTCTGGACGAATAAGGTGTATTGGGAGAGAGCCTGATTTGATTAACAATCAACAATAAAGTAGGATGAACAATTGTAATCAAAACACAAAAGATAAAAATGGTTGTATGAAATATTAGCCGAATGATTCTCGTTAAGATGAAACACTCATACATACATTCATACATACAATCGATTAAGAAATATTAGCCGCCACCAGGAGAGCTCATCCTGGAGGCGGAGACTCTCTCAAAGGGATAAAACCCTAGATCTCACACATACACAATACAGTCACTCATACTAGACAAATGAATAAAAACATCTATTTATACTAGTCTAGCATGACTTGGTCTTCAAGCCATCCACCCTTGGTTGAGACCAAAATAATATATTTTTCACCCAAAGATTAATTCGATGCGTCGGTCTTAAAATATAAGTCCCAACACTTAATAAGCTTAATGTTTGACTAATTAAAGTCCAAGTCAAAAATGGCAAGAACTTCAAAGGTCAAAATGCAATCTAAATGCAATTCGCACATGATTGACGATGTAAGGCCGAACAGATTGTCACAAGGATCTCGGAAACACATCGCAACATGATTCATATTGTCCATTTTCACCAAATCATGGTATAAATTAGGTAAATTATAGGGTTTATGTATAGCTTAAAAACCGATAGGTTAATCGATTGATTAACCCTTAAGATACTCAAGAAATTTGACGAATTTCAGTACGTTATAATCCCTATTACCTTGTGAACCTGTAAAGCAAATCAAAAATGAGTTTGATTAAGGTCGGGTATTCTGGAAAAAAATGGCAGAGTAACGAGACTTAAGGAAGAAGAAAATGAATAGTGAAGACGAACGGTTTCACGAATCCCTATATATCATGTTAGGGCACAGTCTCCAAGACAACGAATCATTTAATTCGTTCAAATTTGAAATAACGAATCAACCGATTCGTTATTACATTTAAATACACGTGTCACACGATCCGTCACACGAATCTTTAAAAACAAAATAACGAATTAGAATCAATTTGTGCTTGGATTCGTGCTTGATTCGTTACTTTATGTATAACGAATTAGAGGCCATTCGTTACAGAGTGGCGGAAGTGAATTAGGTTGACGAATTGAATTGAATTGTAATTCGTTATAAATGACCTCAATTCGTTATTCATAAATAACGAATTAGATCTATTTAATTTTAAATTGAATAAATAAATCAATTAAATAAAAGAATATTTAAAATAATAAAAATAATAAATAAATCAACGAAATCTTGTATCTCAATGATCAATAACCTTAACGACCTTTACTGAATGTGGTAAATTGTAATATCTTCACGTGTTTTATGTTTAAAACACATAACTTAAAAATATTAAATAACAAGTTTCCTTTACTGTGAATGAGTATGCATGAGTTCCTCCCTTGATCAAGTTAGTAGTTTAAATTTGTACAAGATACAACAGTGATCAAGTTTAATGACTTTGGGTTTGCTCTAAAAGCGAATGAAATATTCATGCATATGAATACCCAGATGGTTAAGCAGCATAAAGACTCACAGTGTCCAGAACCCCCAACGCATGTTATTTGCTTTATTTTATTTTTGGTGATCAAACAAATATAAGGCCTGAGTATGACAGGCTATTACATTTCTGCCATCCTTACCGAGATTTTTTTTAGAGACTAACACATCTTTCAATTTGGCATATCTTTATGTTTATATCACATATTGTACTCTAACAGCTTGTTTAAGACCTATCAATGCACCAATGCAATTAAGCACTCAGTCTTTTAAGCTTATTTCTTTCTGGATATGGGACCAGATGATCAATGTACTATCATTTTCTCTTTTTGCTTCAAAACTCAAAATTTTGAAGATCATAAAAATAAATTTAATCGCCACAGTTAGATTTAGTCTATAGATTAATGGTTATCCTGTCAATCCACAAGTGGACAATAGGACCAAAACATGCAAGCATTTTTTCTATTTCACCCCCTAAATCCAAAACTAAAATAAAATAAAATAAAAATAAATCGAAAATAAAGATAATTATCCTTGTTTCAGGATATCAACTAGGGTTTTTAATTCCGTTTAAACCAAGCAAAAATTAAATCGGGTTTTGTCGAATGCTTTGGTAAATAGATCGGATTTTTGAAAATCGGTATGTACTTTCTCAAGATTGATTACATTCTTTTCAAAACAATCCCGTGTGAAATGATATCGAATTTTGATATGTTTCGTTTTAGAGTGTTGTACGGGATTTTTGGTGATGCTAATGGCAACAGAGTTATCAATTAAAATTGGAGTAGTAAGAAAATTCAAACCGTAGTCGCGCAGATGTTGTTGGATCCATAAGACCTGTGAACATCAACTCGAGGCTGCCACATATTCTGCCTCAGAGGTTGAAGTGGAGACCGTTGTCTGCTTCTTACACTTCCAAGAACCAAGCCGGCTTTCTAAGAATTGACACCCTGTTGTAGTCGATTTGAAATTAATCTTGCACCCTCCATAGTCTGAGTCAGAAAATGCGGTGAGTTCAAAATTATCGTCCTTGGGGTACCATAACCCGATGTCAAGATTGGCCCTCAGATATTGAAGAATACGTTTGACCGCTGCCAGGTGAGTCACTCGGGGACTAGCTTGGTACCTAGCACATAAACAAACTACAAACATTATGTCAGGTCGAGAAGCAGTAAGATACAATAAGGAACCAATCATAGCTCGATAAAGGGTAGGATCGATGGTGTCCTCCAATTCATCCTGTGAAAAATTGTGACCCACGAGGAGAGGAGTTGAAGGGATTTTTCCGGCAGTTATCTTGAATCGGCTCAAGACATCGTTCACATACTTAGTCTGGTAAATAAAGATTCCTTTCGTAGGCTGATAAAGCTGCAACCCTAAAAAGAAGTTCATCACTCCCATCGAGCTCGTTTCGAACTTTGTTTGCATTGACTTCTCGAACTCCTTACGTAACTTGTCAGTTGTTGACCCAAAGATAATGTCGTCGACATATATCTGAACGAGGAGAAGATCATCACCAATATTCTTATAAAATAACGTGCATTCGACAGTCCCTCACTTGAAGCCGTTATCAGTTAGATGGTCGGCAAGCGTGCCATACCAAGCTCTCGGGGCTTGATGTAGACCATACAGGGCCTTGTTTAAGCGAGAAACTCGGTCCGGATAATCAGGATCTTCAAAGCCAGGATGATATAAAACAAACACTTCCTCGTGTAATTAGACATTGAGAAGAGCACTTTTCACATCCATTTGATAGAATTTAATATTCTTGTAAGCCGCATAGGCCAGAAAAGATTCGTATAGCTTCCAATCTTGCAACTGGAGCATATACCTCAGTGTAGTCTATACCCTCTTGCTGATGGAAACCTTGCACCACTAGTCGTGCTTTGTTTCTCATGATCACTCCACGATCGTCCTTTTTTACATTTAAATGCCCACTTAATCGTAATAGGCTTTTTGACTCTAGCAGGTTTATCAATGAGATCCCATACACCCAGTCTGTTAAACTGTTGCAATACCTCTTGCATTGCTTCTACCCAAGAAGGATCTTCAAGTTCCATACGAGTCGTCGTTGGCTCTACTTGGGATAGGAAGCAAGTGTATTTGGCAAGATTTACGATTCCAGAGGAATGTAGATCCGCATAAGCACACAATATATTATTCTCACTTGAAGAAGCAACTTGATGACGTGTTTGCACACCTACATCAAGTTCTCCAATGATGTGGTCCTTTGGATGATTATTATGAATCCGAAGAGTGGGATCATCAAGAACAACAACATTGTCTGTTAAATTAGTGAGATTCTCCTCAGCATCATGAGACGATTCACCAATCTCATGTGTTTCAGGGAATGGAGCCGAGGAAGAATCAACAAAATGACCATCATCAGATGAAATCGTAATTACATCAGATGTATCAGGAAGATCACCTTGTGAAGCATCAACACAGACAGACCTCGAAGATCTTGGAGGTAAGAATTGATCTTCTAAATACGAACGAACCAAGTCTTCATCCGGTTGATCCTTCATTTGAGTAAAAGAATTAAATAAACTCTCGTAATCAAACATCCAATCAGGACCTTTTCCTTGCGAAGGAGTGGTGTTCCGTTGACAATCAACACGATACCATTCCTCTACACAACCCGAGGTAAAGTAAAATACTTTCTTCTAGGTGATGCGTAAACCAAGAAATAACCTTCAATAGTTTTTTCTTCAAATTTTCCCGCATCTTTCTTCAACATAGTACAAGGACAAACAAATGGTTCCAAGTACTTCAAATTAGATTTTCTCTTGTTCAGAAGTTATTAACTCGTCTTTTGAAGCTTCTTCACAGTCAAAACATGATTTAGCGTATAGAAAGGAGTATTCACAGCCTCGTTCCAGAATTGAACAGGAAGCTTGGAATCTGCAAGCATAGTTCTTGCTGCTCCAATCAATGTTCTGTTTTTCCTTTCATCCACCCCATTCGGTTGTGGTACGTAAGGAGCACTGTATGCTTGATGAATTCCCTTTTGAACACATAATAAATCCAACACGCTGTTTCTAAACTCCATACCTTTATCAGTTTACGTCTCACTTTCATTTTGTATAGTGATTCGATCTTAGCGATTAAGTTTTGAACCAGAATGGGTGTTTGATCCTTTGAACTCATAAATAAAACCCATGAATATCTTGAATAGTCATCAGTGACGACCAAACAATACCAATCTCTCGCGATAATCGCACGATTCACAGGATCCGAACAGATCCATATGAAGTCGTTCCAATGGAGTGTCAATGGTATTGATTAACTTAGATGGGTGTCACTTCTTTTTCTGTTTGCCCTTTTTGCAAGCAACAGTGGTCGGATAATTTAAAATTTTTTAAGGAAACACCTTCGACCAAGTCATTAGCCATTAAATAATTCATCTTCCTAACATGAGTATGACCCATTCTTCTGTGCCAGAGAATCGTGTCCTTTTCAGTTGCCTTTGAAACAAAACACGTTTCCACAGAAGTTGATGCTTTAGAAGACATGTTTAACACATAAATATCATTCGATCAAGGGGATCGCATGACAACCATGTCCTAAGGAATAACGTATCCCGGTTTCAAAATCAGACATTCTTTATCATTGAATACGGTAGTGTATTTCTTATCACAAATTTTTGACACACTTAATAAAGTATGATTAACCTTATCACGATAGTTGACTTTTTCAAATGTGATATGCCCATTCGAAACTTCACCTTCTTGTGTTATCATACCCCCAGAATTCCCAGCAAAGGCAACATACCCTCCTTGAATATTTCTAACATTTGTTAAGAGATCAAGATTGCCAGTAATATGACGAGAACATCCACTGTCCATTATCCAGTTCTCACCAAAAATAGTCTTGGATGATCGCTACACATGAAAAGAAAATGATTAGTTCAAAAAGGCAGCCCAGGTCTCAGTCTTGGGCACCTCTTGAGTTTCTCTTGGAAGTTTAACATTAAGTGAATCTGAATGTTGTTTTGCCACTTGTGAGCATGTCATATGTCTTTTCGACTTTCGTCGTAAGTAAGCAGCTTGAACAATATTCGCGTTCACATTTTTGCAAATTGGTTCAGTGGGTACAAATTTGGGCTTATTATAACTTACATTCTCATTAACATGAATCACCTTTCGTGGATTCACATCAGAAAACATAATGTGAGTTTCATCATCAAACGACGTCGGTAGTTTCAAAATCTCTTTGATCAAAGGAACAGGTTTAGATTGTTCCTTGATAAAAGGATGAAGATGTTGAGCTTTCTTCAATCCACAGTTTCTAACAACATGACCGTGTTCACCACAGAGAAAGCATGTTCTCATGTCAACACGTTCATGTGTTGGTTTAGCAGAAACATATGCAGTTGAAGATTGATGATAAACTCCAGCAATTGGACCCTTATCCAAGTCATCAAAAGTAACAGATTTTCGTTTTATATAAAAAAACCAATTTTGAACTATTTGAAAAGCTTTGTAAAGAATTCGTTCCATTTGACTTTACAAACTGAACATTTTTAGTATATTTCAACAAACTTTTCGCTTTTATCAATGGATCTATCACTTTTAATGTCTTAGATTTCACAAACTTGTCTTCAAGGTGTTGTACCTTAGAAGTTTCATAGTGAAAGACACTTTCAATCAATTCGGGTTTCATGATATCGAGCAGAATGTCTTTCTCAGTGAACATAGTGCTTACTCCTTTAGGCTTAAACACACGACCAGTTGATGGCTTAAGAGCAGCAGGATTGATAAAACGTATCAAATCCTCATCAAAAATTTTAGGTTTTTCAGATTTATTGGCCTTCACCGGTTTAACCTTAACTTGTTCCTCTTTTTCACTTGAGATGTGTGTGAACCATACACAGCCTCCTCAAATTCATATGGTTCACATAAAATGTGATTTGAACTTGGAATGTTCTTGTTTTATGTCACTTCTGGTTCAAACACATCTTCAATGATAACTTTCTCAACATTTTCAACAAAAACTTTGTTGCTTTCAACATGATGCTTTTGAGTTGATGATTAGGCTTTAACATTATCTATTTTTACTTGTTTAGGTTTTCCTAAAATAACAAATTCATTCACAATCACTTCTTCTTCTTTTCTAGAAAAAGCATTTGTTGTATTATCATTATGAAATGGTGGTGGTACTTCAACAAAACCTACATCTTTTTTAGAATCTTTTTGCTTACCAGATACTTCAATTATCTCATTTAGCAAAAATGATTAATTTCTAAATTTGCCCAACTTATTTTTCTACTCAAGAACTTCATTCCCAAGCTCAGTTATCTTAGAATGATGTTTCAAGATTTCCTGAAATTTTTGATCGTTGATTGTCATTTTGACTAACAATTCAGCCTTAAGGTCTTTATTACTTACAGACAATGCTTCAATTTTCTCCCTAGATCTCATTTGAGATTCTAAAGATTGTCTATAAGTATCCTTAAGTGAAGCAATTTCTCTTACTAAACAATCATTATAGTTTTTCAATGATTCTAACTTAAGCATGTTTTTCTCACAATCAACACAAGGAACAGAAGAACTAACCTCGTTAATTTTGGCCATGCAAGCAAAAGCAGTTGGTTGCATCTCACATGAGTCATCAAAATCAGATTCAGTATCATTCTCAGAAGATAGCTCACTCCCACTTGCATCTTGGAAATTCTCAGTTGATTCAAACATGGCTAAGTTTGCTTTATTTTCATTGCACAACAACCTTTGTGACCAATCAATTCTATCAGCAGTCAGCAATGCTTGTGTTCCAGAGGCAGATGATTTCTTTTCAGAAGACGTATCAGCATCATTACCCCGTTTCACAGAAGAACTACGATCTTGACTTCGAGGACCAGTGTATTCCTTCTTTGGTTTGTCACATTCTTTGGCAAAATGTCCAAACTCTTGACAGTTAAAACATTTAACTTTCAGTTTATCAAACCCAACCTTCTTGTTTAGTGATGGAAGATCTTTGCCAGTCATGTGCATGAAGTTTTTCACCTTTTTGACCATCATTGCCATATTCCATTTTAAATCCATGAGCTCCAAATCATCAAGATCGATTTGGTCATAATCTTCATCAGTTAACTCACTTGTGGCAATTTTACTACCAACCAAATTCTAATAAGAAGTCATAAAGCCACACAAAAAGGCAAAATTTTGTTCAGCCTCTTTCATGTTCACATTAAGTGGTGCTGAGAAGTGATTTGTAGTAGCCGAAGTTCCAGAACCTCCAGATGAACTAGAAGCACCAGATGATCCATAAGTCAAAAAGCATGCATGTGGATCACTATAAATTGTTGTAGCATTTTCACTTGCATTCTGAGTGAGAAATGCAGTGATCGGAGATATTGTTGAACCCAGAGGCATACTTCCACCATAAAAGGCTGGATCTTGACTTTCCTTAGATGACTTCTGACACTTTAGATCATATTCCTAAGCTTCAATCTTTTGCATAAACTCAGAAGCAGTCAAATCTTCATTATTGAAATAATTATTCTCTTTCAACACAATCAAGAATGTTGAGTATGAACTCGGTAAAGCACCTTTAATATTATCTAAATTGTCTGATTCAGAAGGTTCAATCTTTAACTTGTCCATCTCAGCAATTAAATGATTGAAACGAGTTGTTATTTCTTCAACAGTTTCACCTTTAAGTAAGTTAAAATTTCTGAATTGAAACTTTAACATTACTTTCTTGCTCTCCGCACTATTACCCATACTTCTCATTCGGATGTGTTGAAACAAAGAAGAACTAATCTTGATGCTTCCCACTTGATGGAATATATTATCTAGTAAAGCTGTAGTAAGAGTCGAGTAAGCTTTTGATTCAATCTCTAACACCTTTTTCTCCTCTTGAGAATATTGTGAAATAGCTTTAGGAGTGAATCCAGTTGTTTCATCTCCAATCATTGGTACATTATACACTTCATCAAGACAATAGGAACAATCAGGATGAACATAACCCAGATGAACACGAAAACGAGGTTTCCATTTAGCAAAGTCTCTAAATTTCATCAGTCGAGGACACTTGGAATGAGATCCAATTTCAGTGTCCAATTGTAACAATTGATGCATGAGTACGTTTTGAGAAGCTAATGCATACAAACCAGCCATCTTGATAAGTAAAAATCAATCAAACTTCAAGGACTAATAATGAAAATGTTTTAACGAACTGGGAACAGTAGTTGTAACGAACTGAAAATAACGAATCAATTGTACGAATTAATTGTTAGCTGAGTAAAGAAAAAGAAACAGTATTACACGAATTAGCTTATGATGAATTGGTAACAAATCACTAACGAACTGAGTCAACGAATCAGGTCAAGTTGACGAATCAATCCTAAGAATAAGATTAACGAATCAGAACTGACAATAACGAATCAAAGTAATCAATCAATGATTCAATCTTAACGAATCAAAGTAACGAATCAATGATTCAAGGTGACGAATCAAGGAACACGAAGTAGCTACAGTTGATAACGAATCAACTACAGTTAATTAACGAAGCAGGTTGTTAAAACGGTTCTAACAAACTTTGCCACGTAGCATGAGTTTGTTAGAGAATGAGTTAACGAATCAGACCACGTGCCTGACAAATTAGATAAAACGAATTATATTTGATGACGAATTTCTATAACGAATTGCAATCTTTAACGAATCTTCAAGCGAAAAATGAAGATCTTCAAATCGTCATCTTCAATTTCCAGAAAACTGGAAATTTGATGAACTTTAACAACCAATACAAATCCGTAATACACATTCAATATACCAATAAAAAATCGTTCAACTAATAGATCAAACTACTCGTAAACTCATTGCGAAACCAAATCGCACAATCTCTTACACTAACTTACCCAATTCCGAATATAATTGAGCCAAATACACACTCTATTTCGGACTAACTCAGATCCTAATCACACGCAACTCAAATCCATTCCAATTACCAATTCCACACAACTACACAATCACAATACCTTAATAACCACTAATGCATTGAGTTTCCTTTACTGTGAATGAGTATGCACGAGTCCATCTGTCAGCTTACATACATTGTATCCCATGGAGTCCGTTTCTTACTAGTATTGAGACGCGCGCAAGGGAGGAGCAAATGTATGACTAACAGTGGATTTTGATCAAGTCAGTAGTTTAAAATTTGTACAAGGTACAGCAGTGATCAAGTTTAATGACTTTGGGTTTGCTCTAAAAGCGAATGAAATATTCATGCATATGAATACCCAGATGGTTAAGCCGCATAAAGACTCACAGTGTCCAGAACCCCCAACGCATGTTATTTGCTTTATTTTATTTTTGGTGATCAAACAAATATAAGGCTTGAGTATGACAGGCTATTACATTTCTGCCATCCTTACCGAGATTTTTCTTAGAGACTAACACATCTTTCAATTTGGCATATCTTTATGTTTATATCACATATTGTACTCGAACAGCTTGTTTAAGACCTATCAATGCACCAATGCAATTAAGCACTCAGTCTTTTAAGCTTATTTCTTTCTGGTTATGGGACTAGATGATCAATGTACTATTATTTTTTCTTTTTGCTTCAAAAACTAAAAATTTTGAGGAGCATAAAAATAAATTCAATCGCCTCAGTAACTTTAAGTCTATAGATTAATGGCTATCCTATCATTCCACAAGAGAAAAACAGGACCAAAACATGCAAGCATGTTCCACAAACTTAAATAACTGACATAATTTTCAGCGAGATGAAAAAGTAAAACGCATAACAATCGCCCCAATTAATTTCCATTGTCAGGTAAATGTCTATCCTGAACATTTACAAGTAAATATCATGACCAAACATATACAAGTATATGTCCTTCAAATATGAGTAATTGACATAAATTTTAACGAATGTATGCAAAAATATTTTTGGATTTTCTCTTTACATACATAAAACACAACCTTTTTGTCTTTTTCAAAATAAAAATTCACAATCTTTTTGGTTTTTCGGATTTTTCTATACATACAGAAAAACACAGTATTTTTGGTTTTTCAATGTTTTTGGATTTTCAAAGTATTTTAATCAAGAAAACACAATATTTTTGTCTTTTTCAAATTTTTCAATGTTTTTGGATTTTATCAATACAAACTAAAAGCACAATATCTTTGTATTTTCTATTTCACCCCCAAAATCCAAAAACAAAATAAAATAAAAGAAAAGTAAACCAAAAATAAAGATAATTATCGTTGTTTCAGGATGTCAGCAAGGGTTTATTATCCATTTAAACCAAACAAAAAATTAAATCGAGTTTTGTCAAATGCTTTGGAAAATAGATCGACTTTTTGAAAATCGGTATGTACTTTCTCAAGATCGGTTAATTTATTTTCATAACAATCCCGTATAAAATGATATCGAATTTCGATATGTTTAGTTTTAGAGTGTTGTACGGGAGTTTTGGTCATGCTAATGGCTGCAGAGTTATCAATTAAAATTGGAGTAGTAAGAAACTTCAAACCGTAGTCGCGCAAATGTTGTTGGATCCATAAGACCTGTGAACAGCAACTCGAGGCTGCCACATATTCTGCCTCAGGGGTTGAAGTGGAGACTGTTTTCTGCTTCTTACACTGCCAGGAAACAAGCCAGCTTCCTAAGAATTGACACCCTGCTGTAGTCGATTTGAAATTAATCTTGCACCCTCCATAGTTGAGTCAGAAAATGCGGTGAGTTTAAAATTATCATCCTTGGGGTACCATAAACCCGATGTCAGGATTTCCCCTCAGATATTGAAGAATACGCTTGACCGCTGCCAGGTGACTCACTTGGGGACTAGCTTGGTACCTAGCACATAAACAAACTACAAACATTATGTCAGGTTGAGAAGTAGTAAGATACATTAAAGAACCAATCATAGCTCGTTTAAGGGTAGGATCGACAGTGTCCTCCAATTCATCCGGTGATAAATTGTGACCCACTGGGAGAGGTGTTGAAGGGATTTTTTCGGCAGTTATCTTTAATCGACTCAAGACATCGTTCACATACTTAGTCTGGTGAATAAATATTCCTTTCGCAGACTGATGAACCTGCAACCCTAAAAAGAAGTTCATCTCTCCCATCGAACTCATTTCGAAGTTTGTTTGCATTGACTTCTCGAACTCCTTACATAACTTGTCGTTTATTAACCCAAAAATAATGTCGTCGACATATATCTGAAAAATGATAAGATCATCACCAATATTCTGATAAGATCATCACCAATTTTTTTTATTTTTTTTTATATTTTTTTTTCTACAACTAAATAAAATAAATTCCCATCCCCACACTTAGAACGAAATCGTCCTCGATGAGAACAAGGAAAAGAAATAAAATTAAAATAAAACTAAAATGTAAAGCATAAAAATTAAAAACTTGAAAGAACAGCAATTAAAATCGAGAACGGGTTACTCCCCTGGTTTAGATGCAGATTCTTCATTAGCTGTTTATGACTCGAACGACCGTATAGCATTTCATTCGCGGCCGCAACCTCGGGTGAACCAGTTCCAAAACGCCATCAGAGCTACCATGCGCATAATAATACCTGTAACAACTCAAACTCGCTCGCATGTAGCGGCGTACAAAACAGAAAACAGAAACATAAGAAATAAACATATTTTTGTGTTTTTGAGTTTTTTAATTTTTTTGATTTTTTGATTTTTATTAAATATTTATTTTTATATTTTTGTATTTTTATGTTTTTATAAATGAAAATAAAACAAATAAAAACAGATAGTAAAGAGAATCATAATACAAACTCTACAACACGGGCTGTCTCCCGAGTGATGCATCCATCACGACTAATCCTCGGAGAATGAGTCAAGGTAGAACACCTTGACTGTTTGATCAGTATTCGGCTCTCCAATGTAGTGCTTCAGTCTATGGCCGTTCACCTTAAACTTCCCGCTTCGGTCTTGTATCTCAATCGTGCCATACGGGAAAACTTCAGTAACCGTGAACAGTCCCGACCATCGGGATTTCAACTTTCCCGGGAATAACCTCAACCGGGAGTTATACAATAAAACCTTATCCCCACACTTGAACTGCTTATTACCCTTTAGCTTTCTATCATGCAGTTCCTTCGTCTGCTCCTTATACCGAAATGATTGTGCATATGCGTGATCCCGGAGCTCCTCCAACTCGTGCAACTGATGGAAACGTGTACTCTCAGCGGCGGGTAAATCAAGATTAACCCTCTGAAGGGCCCATGAAGCGCGGTGTTCCAATTCAACAGGAAGATGACATGCCTTCCAATAAATCATCCGAAATGGTGTGGAACCAGTCGGAGTCTTGTAGGCTGTACGGAAGGCCCACAGAGCGTCATCTAATTTGTCGGACCAATCCCGACGATTCAAACCAACTGTTTTCTCAAGAATACGTTTAATTCCACGATTATTCACTTCCACTTGCCCACTGGTCTGTGGGTGGTAGGCGGTCGCAAGCCGGTGGGTGACCCCATAGCGCTGCAACGCCTTCTCCATCTGCGCATTGCAGAAGTGAGTACCTCGATCACTGATCAAGGCCTTCGGGACTCCAAAACGAGAAAACAAACCTTTTAAAAATCTCACTACAACTCGGGCGTCGTTAGTGGGCAATGCTTTGGCCTCGACCCACTTGGAAACGTAATCAACAGCCACAAGAATGTACTTGTTCCCTCTAGACGACGGGAACGGGCCCATAAAATCGATACCCCAGATGTCAAAAACCTCGCATACCTGAATCGCATTTTGGGGCATCTCATTCCGGGATGAGATATTACCAACACGTTGACATCGGTCACAACTTTTAACAAACTCATGTGCGTCTTTGAAAATAGAAGGCCAATAGAATCCAGAATCAAATACCTTCTTCGCTGTCGAACTCGCACCGTGGTGACCTCCTGTCGGTCCCACATGACAATGTCTCA
>NW_027500256.1:0-24546 GCF_021521415.1 Bidens hawaiensis
TAGTGAGGGGAGTCCATATTCTTGGCAGAGGTCTGCTGGGATCTCTGCCGCCCTCCCTCTTGTCACCCTCCCCGCGATTACGAACATCTTTTTGGGGCTGGGGTGAGCTTGGTTGCGCTTGCTTTTCTGCGGAAGAAAAACTTGTTGGCTGCAACCTGGACCATACAGAGTTCTGTTTGGCCCTCTTCTCTTTGCTGCGCGGTGATTCAGCCTGATGCGCTCTTTCTCTTGCCCTATCTTGGGCAATCTGTTATTCATTTCTCGCGAAAACTCGCGATGCCTCCATTAACTTGGCCCACGTGGTGGGCATGCCATCTTTGCTTAGGAGAGCTCGTCGTAATTGATCACTGCGCGCGCCTTGTATAAAGGCCACGCGCAGGAGTTGCTCGGTTATACCTCCGATTGCCAGAGACTCCTGATTGAACCGAGTGATGTAATCTTCAATCGTTTCATCATTCCTGCGCAGTGCATGATGTCATCAGGATCGCGCGTGTGCCTGCGCTGCTGTACGAAGTGGGCTTGGAACTTTTCTAATAGTTCCTCGAACCCATCAATTTGCCCAGTCGGCAAGCTCTCGAACCATACTCGCGCCGCGCCCGTTAGGCAGCGAGCAAACATATGACACCATGTTGGCATCGTCCAGCTCTCTAGGTTTCCCGTGTTGTAAAAACCTTGCAAGAAATCGTCTGGATCTGTCGTGCCGTCATATTTACCCAAACCACTTGGCATCTTGGTCTTGTGCTGGATGGGAGCCTGCGCGATGCGCGCAGTGAACTTTGAGTGTTTCACCAAGATGGCTGGTCTGTAGGGTGTGGTTACGTCCACTTGCCCTCTGACTGGTGGGCTGTACGGCATGTGCAGATCCAGATCGGCTCTGGCTCCAGGCGCCATGTTCACAGGCGCGCGGAGCTGTGAGCCTCCTGCATGAGTATCCCACGCCTTCCTCATGCTATGCACTTCTTCATCACTGAACTCAGTGTGTGCAGTGTGAACAGAATGTCCTTCTTCCGGCGCGCGCGGCCTTTTTGTAGTCTGCTTATCAAACGCTTGCCTTTGTGTTTGGTCGGCTAGCTTCTTATGTTTGACCATTTCATTGTACTTTTCCATCAGACGCCGCTGCTCGTTTATGAGCCATTCATTCGGATCATTTGTTTCTTCTTCTGGACCCATTGGTCCTTTCAGTTTCGCGCCGGCCATATTTTGTAACGTGAGATCGTCTGGAGAAGTTTCAGTCTGGCCGTGAGGGGTTGTGACGAAGGGGACGATTGCTGGTGGTACGCGTAGAATCACGCGGAACCCTCAGAACCTGCTGTCCGTCATTAAAACCCTCACGTTCAATATCCTCCAGAGCTTGATCAACGTTACGAACGCCAGAAACCATGGTGATTGATTTTTTTTATGTAGATCTGATGAGATCTGATTGCCGATGTAACAGTGGATGGCGCCAATGAAGAAACGTGGATCTACTCGCTGGTAGCAGATCTACTTTCCTCGGGTTTTGATTGTACTATTTCACCGATGGTTCTTCTGGATCCGTGTTCTTCCACCTACAAAATGAACAACGCCGTTAACTTACCCCTCAGAAAGGGACAGAGGGGTCCTCTTTGGGGCAACCCTCGGCGTGAGAATAAGTATATGGTGGAGAAGATAATAATGTGTCAGTAAGGGAATCTCAAGAGTATTGCTTAATAGCTGAATACTGTATGATTGTGTGACTGTGTGTTTGTATGTAACTGACTGTGAGTGAATGTAATTCAATATGATTGAATGTGATATCACTGCCTGTAACTGTCAATGATTGAGTATGAATGTCCTCATCAAAGTGGAGTTGATGCTGTATTTATAGTGCTAGGGTTTCCACTGGTTGGGCTCAACCTCGTTGGCCTCCTCCAATCGCACTGCGCCACGTGTCCTCTGGGACACCTGGCGCTTTCTCGTTGGTTGTAATCACGTGGTAGCACATGTGTCATGCTGAGTTGTCGACCTTTCATTTGGCAGCTGTCAACATCAGCATATTCTTACTCCTTAAAAAGATGCCTTCTGGAAGGTTGTCTGACGTGCACAATCAAGGTTGCCCTAATCCTGATTTGGATAAGGACGAGGTCGATTATGTGCATGTGTGATATGCGCCAATCCTGAGGATGCGCGAGGTCTTCTCTTTATTCTCACGCGCAGATATTTCATGCGCAGATGTGATATGCACGAGCATGTGATATGCGCCGCGCGCATATGTGATGCGCGAGCATATGTGTGCCTGGGCAGATGTGATATGCACGAGCATGTGATATGCGCCGGCGCGCATATGTGATGCGCGAGCATATGTGTGCCTTGGCATATGATGCCTGAGCATGTTTTGTATGCGCCATGCGCATAGGTTTTGGCTTTGTGCCTTCATAATGTGTTTATCTTGTGGGTTGACCCGCCTTGCTCGGTGTTGAGGCGGGGTACATACCTCTTCACAATTTAATTTTTTTAACTACAAATTTTTTCTTCTAAAATTCTCTAAATCATTAGGCAATGGGTTCGTACATATTTAATTACTAATTACAAAAGAAATTAGAGTATTGTTAGATAAGTATGTATAAAAATTAAGATTTAAGTGTAAAAAAAAAACTATTCAATACAAAGACAAGATATATGTTTACAGGCAACGGTGGTGGTTGAGCTGCTGTTGGCGTGGAGCCAGTGGCCGGCGGCAGTAGATGATCTATGTGATTAGGTGTCGGGTCAACTCTCGGTCAAACTATACTATTTTCCCTTATCTCTGTCATCTATAATATACATATTTTCCTCCTAATCCGGTAAACTAATCTCTTCAAATTCTACTTCCTGAGTGGTGTTACCCGATTTCTGTGTCCAGAATACAATATTGCTTAACATTTTCAATGTTAAAATGTTCCTACTCGTCATTAAATTACTCTTTTCGTCGTGTCACCTTTTATAATCGAAACCACCAAACTCTCGGTGGCTATCGGTGTAATGCCGAAGACGCGTTTACAAAACACAATGCTTGTGAACATAATCTAAACCACGCACTCTCCGTCATTCCCTTAACCGACATGGGCTGAGTTCTATAATTCTTCTGCGGGCAAAGGTAATTATGCCGTGAACTCCATAGCTCTTTGTCGAGGTGACGTCCTCAAAAAAGTGTGATATATTTATTTAAATACCTCGATTTTTGTGGCATAGGAGCACTGTCCGTACGGTAAAGAAGCTACAATTTATTAAGACGAATGTTCATGGGTTTATTATAATAATAAATTCCAGTGCGTAGATTTAGAGGCGATGACCATGGACGAGTAATTTGCGCCACACTCGGATCCATTCAGAGAAGCTTCAAGAACACTGTTGGATGAGCAGATAAATGATTATGCATCATCAGGTGTGAATTGCATATCGGTGAGCGGGATCAAGAGTATGTCGGATGCTACTAACATTTATGGGCTTTTACATTGTACTCCTAACTTATCAGAGAAAGATTGCAATTATTGTTTAAAAAATGCAATGAACTCCCCGACCAACATATTTATCATATATATCAAAACTTGACAAACATGGAGTGTTTAAAACAATAACTGCAATCTTTCTCTGATAAATTGGGAGTGCATTGTAAAAGCCCGTAAATGCTTGTAGCATCCGCCATACTCTTGTTCCCGCTAGAAAACATCGATATGTAATCCACACCTGAGGATGTAGCATTCTTTATCAACTCATCTAATAGTGTTCTCAAAGTTTCTCTGAATGGATCCGAGTGCGACGCATTGTCCTTGTCCATGGTCATCGTCTCTAAATTTACACGCCAGAATTTATTATAATAAACTAATGTGCACTGGTCATAATAAATTGCAGCTTCTTTATTGTATGGGCAATACTCCTATGCCATAAAAATTGAGGTATTTAAATAAATATAGGATACTTCTTTGAGGACATCACCTCGACACAGGGCTATTGAGTTCACAACGTCATTACCTTTGCCCACAGAGGACTTATAGAACCCATAGCCCATGTAGGTTAAGGGAATTATGGAAAGTGCATAGTCTAGATTATGTTCATAAGCACTGTGTTTTCTAAACCTGTCGTCACCATTACACTAATAGTCACGGCGACTAAGTTCGGTAGTTTCGATTATAAAAGGTTACAAGATGACGAAGAGTAGTTTAATGATGAGTATGAACGTTTTCATGTTGGAAATGTGAGGTAACATTGTATTTAGTGGTCACATAATTCCGGTATCACCACCCAGGGAGGAGAATTTGAATAGAGTATTTGAAGAAATTAGAGTTTAGTTTGCCGAGATTGGGAAAATATATATATTATAGATGATGAAAGTAAGAGGATGCACAGCCGGGCTTTAAAGAAATTGTTTGTTCGAGAAAATAGGAGGGTAAACATCATACTTGACAACTAAATGCTCGAGACTTGTGGTGAAATGATTTTCGGCGACATCCATAAAATAAAGTTAAGTATGCATTACAAAGTGAAAATTTTTTTGAATACTCAAATTTATACACATTATATTCAAAAGATTATGATGTTATGTAGGTTATTGATCGAAAAAGGAAAGTAGGGGTGTTCAGAAAGCTTGCGACTCACTCGAAACTCTTTGGACAAGGCTTGGGGTGGAGCCACTTAGAAGAAATCGAAATCAACGGTACATACTAGATCTAACAAGCTTAACACTTTCAAAGAGTTCAATTTCAACTGTATTTGTTTAATTTTGCAGAGAGATGATGTTGAACACTTGAACCTGTATAACTTATTTGTTTCTTTAATAACCATATGTTTTCTAAGTTAAAATATATTTTATGATTATACAGGTATCAACAAAAACACAAAATTATTTTATTCAAATTTCAACTCTTATTTGTGTTTTTTTTTTATCAAATTTCAAACTTTTTAATTTATTCAAATAGAAGAATCATATATCCAATAAGATACTTTTTATTAAGATAAATTGTTTCTGAGGCATTTCAGGGCCAATAAGTTGTCAGAGAACGGTTGGCCTTTGCTGCTCGCTGCTTATTCGGTATCAAAAGCTGCGGTTAATGCTTACACAAGACTTCTGGCAAGAAAGTTTCAGAATATTCTTGTTAACTGTGTACATTCAGGCTATGTCAAAACCGATATCACATCTCACACGGGACACTTGACTCAAGAAGGCGCCAAAGCTTCTGTAATGGAAATAGCATCATTTTGATCTATATGATGTTATGGTACTCATGTTTGGTTAGCTTGCCCTGAATGTAGGGTGTTAATATGTCATGAGTATTAAATTTGTAACCATCTTGTATAAACCTAGATGGTGACGCTTATTCCGGTCACATTCTTGAACCGGTGCCAAGGGGTATCGCACCCATCGCCACCTATAAATAATGGATTGATAGTATTGTTTAGATCAAATTACTAATAAAAAAAAATCCATTATTTTAAACCAAGAAAACGATAAGAATATAAGAGTTGGGAAATAAATATAAACGATCTTTTTACTTGGCGTGTTGCATCGAGTGGGTCGGTAAAACTTGGTGATAAAACCCAAACGTTGAGCCGGTAAGTCAACATAAATTCAGCCAGTTTCGGTGACGTGCGATATTATACCGGAATTAAAACCAGAAAAATTATAAATATTGAGGTGGACCAATGTGGTGGCATCAGGTCGGTAAAAAAGAGGGCTTGGTAAAACCCGACCATTGTCAATCCCGGGCGTTGAGGTGGTGAGTCCATGGAATTCGGTCGGTTTCCGTCATGCTTGTTATGATACCGGAACTAAAAAAATTGACGCTCGGTCGGTTTCCGTTACATTCGTTACGGTGACTAAACTAAAAAAGCAAAAACAAAAATTTACGGAATAGTTTGGTGTTGCGGCACCAAACTTCTTTTTGTTATATAGTAATAACTATCGTCGGAATCGATTCCTGATGGTGGAAATCTCCGATAAGCAACTGAGAAGAAGATGGTTGAGCGCCGCTGTTGGGAGGAGGAAGAAGATGACGTTTAAATCTATGCGGTAATTAACTTGAATTAAAAATTTATTAAGTAAAACACGTGTAAGAAGAATATGGAACACAACTTACCAAACTCAATCAAAATATAATAAATTTTACGAATAGTAAAGGAACGCGAGTTAACTGAAAGTTCTCATTTAGTATATATTAGTATTAGTAATATTTATAATTATGAACTTTGGTGTCGCAAAGTTCATAATTACATATATCACCACCATATTGGTTTGTGATTTTGTTTTTTGTTTTTGTTTTTTAGTTCAATTAATATAACGAACGTAAAGGAAACCGACCAAATGTCATTTTTTTTAGCTTTGGTAGCATAACAAAATCCACGGAAACTGTCGAATTCATGCAAACTCCCCGTCTCAATGTCCGTGATCGATAACGCTCGGGTTTTTACCAAAGCGCAAGTTTACCTACCGACCCCCCCCCCCCAAATTGGTCATTGGTCGACCTCAATTTTTTATATATTTTTAGCTCCGGTACGGTAAAGCACGTAATCAAAACCGACCAAATTTGTATCGAGTTATTGCCTCAATGACCGAGACCGACAACACTTGGGAATCGTCGGGATTTGCCGACCAAATAATCATCGTTTCAAATATTTTGTTTTTTTATATTACTTTGACGAATTAATTTTTTTGTATTTTAACGCTCAAATTTTACTAATGATTTGTATACTGTAACGAACGTATACGATACAGACCAGAATCGTGTCAACCCACCGTAGTGACGCTCGGGTTAGACCGACGCCCGGATTTCAACGTTGATGATTTGCCAACTGCCCCGACACATTACGCCAGGTAAAAACTAGTTTAGTATATATATAATCACTTTTGAAAAAAATTAATTCATGTGATACATTCTTCTATCTTTTGTGTCTATACTATTTATTTATTATAACTTTATTCACATAAATAAATCATTCACATAAAAAAATGAATCTTTATATACAATAAACCAAATTGATATTAGGTGGCCACTACCTTCTAGCGGGGGTTGTGCTGGTTCCAATTTTTTTTTTTAACTTTTTATTTGTCGGTTTCAATGTTTTCAGATCATAATAAACACAGTTTGGTTTACGGTTTATGACAAAAAACCGACAGTATCAAAGTGAACTCCATCGTAAGAATGGTAGCCTTCAAGCTACCAACTCCTAAACCGCGTCGTTCTTTATTTGGACTGATTGTTTTCCACGCGACCCAACTTATTTTTTTATTTTTCTTGTGAACCACCCCATAGGAATCATCTTCTTTTTACTTTCTAGTGTTTTTAGTATATTTACCCGAGCCTTAAAAATAGAGAAATAATATGTTCCAAGCTACCCAACACCGATTTGATGAGTGTTAACCGACCCGAATGATAACACTTTTTTTAACCCATAAAAGGTGCTTTTTTTAAGATTCACTTTAAATTCTAAAGATACATGAATACATCTCAAAATCCATTTAAGATTTTGAAAATCAGAAGAACACCATTCTCCAACGAATATCGCATCATCCGCATAAAATAAATGTGAAATACACGGCCCGTTCCTTGGTGTGTTCAATACCAATTGACTTACCGTCAACCAACTACCACTTGAGCACCATCAACTGATTCCGATGATGGTTCTCTGGTTTTCGGCGACCTCAATAAGTGAGTCTGTTACTATAAAAAGGTTCCTAAAGGTTCGATACAAAGTTACCAAGATGTTTGGGACGAAAATGTTGAGTTTTCTGGCCAAAAACGTTTTTCCGGCGACCTGAAACTAACGACGTTAGGATTCTGTTAGTTGCGGACCGTTAGGAACAAATACGTTAAAAGTTGAGACCATCAGTAGCCAATTTGTTAGTTGGGACCGGTAGTGACCAAAAGACGATAGTTTGTATTAATGAAAACCAATATACCTTTATAAAAACATAGAAATAAAAATATTTTTATCATACAAAGCCAAATTAAAATTAGGTAAGACTCGATCATAATGTACTCATAGTACTAATTAATTCAACTATTCAAAACGTGGCATATACCAAACGCCAAGAATTAATTTAAAAGAGGGGATGAACCATTGAAGTTGCAAAGAGTTCAGAAGCTGATTATGGGACAAGTAAAGGAGAAGACTGATGTTGCTTCAACCGAGCAAAGGTATACCAATAGATCGGTAACTAGAATTGCATAGGTCGGTGACATCGAAATACCACTTAAAGATAATCAAACATCACTGACAATCAATACCGGTAGTATTACACTATACATGCGGTATTAATGTCAGTGGTGTCAGTTTCCGGTAGTATTACACTATGCATGTGGTATTAACGTCAGTTTGTGTTAGACAACACAAACATACACTTTTATTTTTAAAAACAATTACTGACAAATGTATTTTTTTAAAGGATATCGACACGTGTTTACATCAAAAACCATAGAAACGAAGAATACGATATGCCTATATTATACATCTTTTGACTTACTCTTATATATCGTACATATTCTAGCAGTCTTTCTTTCTGTTGTGATTTTAGGGTGGCAGTTGTGACGGGTGGACACAGAGGTATCGGGCTAGAGATATGTCGTCAGTTGGCCTCAAACGGCATCAAAGTCGTACTATCTTCTATAACCGAGAGTCTGGGTTTGGAAGCTAGTAAAAAGCTCAAGGATTCTGGGCTTGAGGATGTTGTTTCTCATCAACTCGACGTTAAAGATCCCGTGAGTATTGATAGATTGGTCAAGTTCGTCGAATCTCAGTTCAAGAAAGTTGATATCTTGGTGAGTGAGATTATAGATTCATATCGTATAATTTCGATTTTGTATAAAATCTTTAATTTTTTCTATAATGTAGGTGAATAATGTAGGAGTAAATGGAGTAACTATAAATAATGATGGATATGAAGCCTACAAAAATGGTTATGTTGAAGGAGATGTAAGTGCATATAAACCATAAATTAAAGGCAGGGCGGTGAGGGAGGGGCTTTAACACATTAACGGCAAGGCTAGCAGTTCGTGTCTTAACATGTTTAACATGTTATAAACGACGCGATTAACATAAGTATCAAACATGAAAACGACTCGTTTAACACTTGACTTTGGTGGTTTGAACAAGACAATTATACGTTTTATGTACTAAGAAGGAGAAATGATGTGCTCTAACTGTTTAATTTTAATTGTTTTTGAAAAAGTATAAAATTGCATAGCATACTTTCATACTAAATTGGTCTTATCATGTCTAAAGTCTAAACATGTGCCCATTATGACAACCCTATTTTAACGGGCAGCAAAGGAGGGGCTTCAACACATGGGGCCCAAATGCTAAAGGGGTGGAGTTTTAACGTGGTAATGGGGCTTTAAAACACAACACGATGTTAAATGGGTGAGGTTTTAACGTGACTTGACGCTTTAACTTGAGGTTTAAAGCTCATTCACAACAACCAGCTTAAATAGAGCAACATATTATTCAAATAAAAATAAATATAAATGCAATTTAGCCAATAAAAATATAGCATTATTTGTCATTTTTCATTAGTATTGTATATGGATTGGCAAAACCAGAAGCAATTGTTGGAAGAAAGCCTGGATGTTATAAGTAAGGTTTTGAATCAACCTTATGATGCTGGGGAAGAGTGTATTAAGATAAATTATTATGGAAATAAAGCGGTAACGGAAGCATTTCTCCCCCTTCTTCAACTCTCGAATTCACCAAGAATCGTTAATATGTCTTCAAATCGTGGAGAACTACAAGTAAGTCACTCGAGCTCGCTTAAAAAATAAAATGAACATTGAAAATCATCTTTGATTATATCCTCTTGCTGTTTTAGTGGATCAACAATGAGACGGTGAAAGCTGAGTTGTCAGACATCGATAACCTTACTGAAGAAAAGATTGATGGGATCATTCAACAGTTTTTGAGGGACTTCAAGGCCGATAAGTTGTCAGAGAACGGTTGGCCTCTAATGCTTGCTGCTTATACAGTTTCGAAGATTGCGGTTAGTACTTACACAAGACTTTTGGCAAGAAAGTATGATAATATTCTTGTCAACTGTGTACATCCAGGTTATGTCAAAACTGACTTATCAGGTTTTACGGGATACTTAACCCCAGAAGAAGGTGCTAAAGCGCCTGTAATGGTCGCCTTGTTACCCGACGATGGTCCTTCTGGGGACTACTTCAGTCAAATGGAAATAGCACCATTTTGATCTATTGTACTATGTATGATGTTACGCACTTACGCTACTCGTGTTTATATTTGCTTGCCTTGGAATGTATCTTTATGAAATTGACTATTACATGTATGTCATTTCATCTAATAAATTCTAGTAAGTGTTGTAACAAGTTTTAATGAGTTATAATTGAAGTATTGATGCAACAATGAGTCTTAACGGGGCAATTATAACTATGCTTGACCAAGATTTCGAAAGATCGTGTCAAGTTGAGGTGGTAATGTGACCAGTTTACTTATAAATAGGCCGATATGGATTGAATAAAACGGTCTAACGGGTTGTCGGAAAGTAAAGTTGGATGATCAGGAGGAAGGGCACAGTCGGTTGTTGATTTGCACTCCGACAAATAAGATTACCTCTAAGAAAATAGAGTAATCATAGATTGATCGACTGGTTTCAAGACACTAGTCCAATCCGCCTAAATTGGATTATCAGCAGTTAATTCACCAACGGATTGATAACATGGTTAAGAAAATCCATAAATTAATAAGTACATGTCATATAAAAATAAATAATTGTGAAACTAACTTCTACATGTATTAAGTATTTAAGTAGTGTGGTTCAGTTTTATGGTTCAATTCGATTTTGGAGTTTGGTTAGGTTCGGTTTTGGAGCGAGGCATAACATGAAACCGAACCGTAATATATAGTTAAAGAAACAAAATCAAAGCACGGCTTATCAGTTTGAGTCGGTTATTTCAGTTCGGTTTTTGTTGGTTATTTTGGTTTTGGTTCAGTTAATGAAGTTTGATTGTAGTAAACGAGTTTTATTCAAAATAACAAACCTTCTTAACTTTTATTATCGATTAATTTTAGTTTTAATATTAATTGAAATTAAAAAGTATTAAAAAACAGCAAAATATTGGTTGATCTACTACATAAAATAAATAATTATTTAAATAGTACCCTCCACATTCATTACTTTTATAATTAATGTTTTCAAATTATTAGGATTTAAAATCCTATACATATTACGTGTGATCTAGTGATAGGAAGACTTGGGTTCTTTAGTGGAGATCCAAGTTCTATTCCCGTTTGTATTATTTTGGGTGGATATTGGCAATGAATAATTTGAGCTAGGCCTTGTACAAGGTTGTCAGCTCGAATTCCGAGCCCACTCTGGTTTTCATCCTACCGTGTGTTACGCTAGAGAGTTTTGCTCTTGTGGCGGCACGACGACTATCAAGTGGCAGTCGGTGATATGGTTTCCCGGGGAACTCCCAAGCCAAATTTTAAAGTCAACATGGGTCTGGTTAAAACATCATAGTCTAGCCAGAGTGGGACATCGAGGCTCTCTGAATTTGAAGAACGTTAGCCTAAATACAAGAAAGCCAACGTTATTAAAAACAAATCCTATGCATGTTTCAGTTAGACAATAACTACCTTGTTTTAGTCTTAAAAATATTCATTTATTATCTTATTAGCATTAATAAAAGTAAGTTGATAGTCTTTCTGGAGTCTGCTTTAGTCAAATGTAAATACCCTCAACAATACTATGATGAAGCTATTAACTCATTTAAGAAATAGGTCAAAAACAGAAAATTGAAACGGAGAACACGGAACCTGACTCTGCTTCTTTTCTGAATGAGAGGGTCGCCTTGGTTTGTATACCTTTGACTTTGCCATTCACAACTCCAATATAATAGTTATTAGATGACGACGGCGGAACTATAATTCAAACGGAATTGATTCCAAACCCACACTAACTCCTTGGTATAATAATTGTTCTGTGACAGTGGCCTTTTTCAAACACACAATCAAAAGAACCAATCACAATTATTATAATAACTAGTTTTAGAGCCCGTGTCACATACGGGATAATTCAAATGATAAAATTATATGAAAAAAAAATGTATTACATCTATACTTGTATCTATACAATGTGTACATAAATTGATTTTATTTATATCACAAAATTATTTTTTTTAATGAACTTAATAAAAAAATTCATTCTCGGTGCCATATATGTATAATTGAAAGACTTTTGGTTATGAACCAATTTCGGAAATAAAGCTTCTCATACGATATTAGTTCTAACCACTCAGTCTAAATACAAAAGGAGCGTTATCTTTATTGATATATTTATCAATTTACCACTCATTAAAGAAAATCAGAACATTAAATTGTAACAATGGATGTTCTTCAAGAGCTATGTTTTTCTGAGCTACACCATGAAAAAGATTTTGATAAGTTTCAGAGGGCTTCTCGACTTTGTCATAATGACAACATGAAAAATAACATGTTAACCCATCCAATTTTGTGAATATTTTGTTTTATTTGAGCATAATTTTCCATGACACGCTTCCCATATAACGTTCTGATCACCATTGAAGGAAAAATTAATGTTAACATAAATATTTCAAAATTGATAACAGTTAGAAGCATTAATTGGCATAGGGGTGGTATGTCGAAAGTGTTCGCAGTCTTTTCTTATATTTTAATAGTTGAGATAAAAATAGTCAGTTTGACAAATCCCGAACCTTTTGATTATTTTAAAAAATGCCCTTAAAAATAAATTTGAAACCTGAATCATGTTTAAAATTCTGACTTTCATACTTTTGACATTTCAAAGTCAACACTTTGAACCCATAACAAATTTGACGATAAATCTATTTTGCATTCTCAAACTTTTAAAAATACTCAAAATTTTCATTTTTGACCCGTAACAAATTTTGACCTAAATGTAGTTAATTTGTACCAAATAATCTATTTACCAACTTTTGACCCATAATATCAAATTTAAGTTCCATAAAAAACCCGAAACAATTTTCATTTGAGAAACATGATTTGTTGTTAATTTTTGAAATTCACCAAATATTTTGAAATATGTAGTAAAATAATATGTTAATATTTATATTTATAAAAATATATAGATATTATATAAATATAGTGTAAAAGGAAAGTGAATAATTATTGATTTATTACATATATTAGGGTAAATTAGTTTTGGAGGGAAAAAATTGTAAGAATTAACCAAAACATGACAAGTATTCACATTTATTTTACTTTATTAGAATAGGTAGATGTTAAATGGTGGCAGTGGGTTTCACGAACACATACATTCAAACAAACAATAATAATAATAATAATAATAATAATAATAATTGTAAAGCAGTAAAGATATATGAAGACGGGATTTACGTGGTTCGGTCACGATGTGTAACCTACGTCCACGGGAAACGAACAGGGTCTCTTCTTTTATTGAGGTGCACGCAAAATTACAAGATATAATATGGTTTATATAGGAAGGCTAACTAGGGTTTATTTATTTCTCCACAAGTTACAAGAAATAAAATAAACGGGCCACTAAAGTTGAGTGGGTGGTCGGCCCATTCAACCCTTCAAGTCTTCAACTGCCCAACCCAAGACGGGCCGGGGCTACTGTGACATCTGCCCCGATCCGACCCGACCCAGGTACCCGTTTCTCTGACCCGATCTCTCTTTTATTATTTAATATTTATACTTATATTTTATTTTTAATAATAATATGTATTTTCCTTCCCGCCTTTTGTTTCCTTCCCGCTGTCCCGTCCCTCTTCTCTCTTTCCGCCTTCTGTTCCCTCTTGTCGCTGTCCCGCCCTTAAGCCTTGTTTCCCTCTTTTTCTTCTAACTCTTTGCTTGTCCTTTGGTTCCTCCCGCTTAAGGATGTCTGCAGCTCCACGCGCCAGACTCCTTACATGGAAGCCTGCGTGAAGACATCTTGTTCCTGCGATGCGTGAAGAGAACTCTTCTCGCAGCGCGCTAAGAATGCATGTTCTTCCCGCAATGCGCTAAGAATGTATGTTCTTCCCGTGATGCGCTTAGAATTCTAGTTCACGCAGCACGCTAAGGATGCGATTCTTTCCGCAGTGCGCTAAGGGTTGTTGTGCCAGCCTTCGCGCTCGCGCACTCAGCCTTCCCGCGCTTAACCCTTGTATCTTCTGTTTATTCCAGCCTGTATGCTTTGTGTTGTCTTATCTTCTGTGCTGTTGACCTAACCTATCTAATGTCTGAATAGTTACTTTCGGCGCTGCATGCGTACCAACCCCATTGGTTGGTAGATAAAGTGACTGACATTATCTTTTGAGATCTGCTTTTGCCATGCTTGACCAGTACCTTTATCTGAACCGCCCATGCCTGTTACTGTTCCCTGTCAGCTTTATCTTGCCCCCTGCAGCTGCCATATCTTTTGATATCTTTTGCTTTTGGATTCTTATGCTTTTTGATATCTTTTGCTTTTTGAGATCTTTTCCCCTTTTCTAGGATTGTGTTCCCTAGGGTTTCTCTATAAATAATAGTATTATTTTTCCTAACACATCACACACAAAACACTTAATCTCTCCTGTTCTCTTGCTCCTTGCTCTCTCTGCCGTCTTCCTCTCTGCCTCCGTCTTCCTCCTTGTTCTTCCTGCTTTTCCGGTAATATATATATTATATATAATAGTTTACTTATTAATTATGCTAACTTATAATCAAGACTTAAAACAAATCATTAAAACAATAATCTTTAATTATAGGTTAACTTGTGCTTGTTTAAAGTTGGTTCTTGCTTTATCTATCACCGCATCGTTTATCATGTGAGTTATCTCGTATCTAATCCCTTTTTATTTTAAATGCTTTGGGATGTTCATGTGTTCATACAAAACTTGAGTCTTAAACTTGTTTATGAACTTTAGTCGCGCAGTATCCCATGTGTTGAGGACGTTTACTTGGCTGTTTATTTGTATGTGTGTATCATTAACCGCTTTGTTCGGCCTATTCCGCAGTTCCGTTGGTACCATTAGTTGAACACGGGAGACCTATCGTTTACGGTTTTCTTTGTTTACACTTGCACAGATGTTTTCTCGTTTTTATGCTCAATTGGGAGCATGGATTGAACTATGATCTATGAACTATCTTAGGCTTGATCACAATCTGATTACACCCTTGTTAAACTCTAGACATACACGTGTTGCGCGCAGATTTACTGTGATTATCTATGATTATCTATTAAACTTGATTTCTCACCAACACGCAAGTGTTTGACGTTTATTTTAACACATGTTCAGGTTTGCAGTAGCTGTTTTGGAGCTTGTGGACACGTAGGACGTTTTTACTTTTGGACCTAGAATTAAAATGTATCAAGACAAGTTCATGTTGTTTGAATGTTATAATTTATAATATATTGATTTATGTTTGATTTATGTTCTTTATTTCCCCCGCTGCGCGTGCGCGATAAAATGTGTATTAATAAATATTGACACCAATAGTGTCGCGAGTAATGAAGCAATATGTGGCGCCCCGATGTATAATCCGCCTTTGGTCGGGGTGTTACAGATTGGTATCAGAGCTCGTTGACTTTAGGATAGGTGGTTAGACGTAACGGCCTAGAATACCTAAGAGTCCCTTCTCGCGCATGAGAGAAATCTCATGTTTGCGCGCTTATTGTTAATTACTCGTTATTTATGAATATGCTCGCGCTTGCGCAGTATATGATTTTATTCCGCGATATTTCGACTTTTGTTGAATTTCGATTTTTATTGATTTTACTTACATATTCGTTTGTTGGGGTTGAAAATCCGAAAAGTCATGGTGATACATGAATAGTTGATTTTCAATTTCCATTTACGATTATGTTCTGAGGTTGGAGACTTGAAAAGTCATGGTGATACATGAATTGTCAACCTCCAATACTCATTTTCTTGTATATTTTATATTGAGGATTGAAAAGTCATGGTGATACATGAATCGTCAATCTCCAATACTCGTTTGCTCGTATATTTTAAATCAGGAATTCAGAAAGTCATGGTGATACGTGAATTGTCGGTTCTTGATTCGAATTTGTTACCTTTATTAAGTCTGCATTTAGGATCATTTATTTTACTTTAACTTTTGATAGTATCTAACTCCGTGAAACCAAGCTTTATAAGATTAAAACTTTGCGCTAAAACCAAGATATTAACTAAAATTAAAATTTTTATAGAATGCCTCCGCTATCTCGCCGATTTCAGAGAAGAGAAGCCTCGCGCATGCGTAGACAGCAACGTTCCCAGGAAATGGCCGCCGCAATAGCCCAAGCTTTGAGCCAAAACAATACCAACACCTCGAGTTATAACATTAAGTCCTTTAACGCGGGTAACCCTCCAAAGTTCACAGGTCTTGAAGGAGCTACCGTGATGCTCCAGTGGCTCGAGAAGATAGAAAACACTTTCCTTCACACCCAATGCCCCTCAGACAGACGAACCCTATATGCTTCCAGTGTCCTGGAATCCAGAGCGCTTACATGGTGGAATGGAGTAGCCCATGCGCGTGGCGCAGAGGCTGCTTCTAGCATGACATGGGAGGAATTCAAGGAAATTCTTACGCGAGAATTCTGCCCTCCCAACGAAGTTAAGCGCCTGGAGGAAGAATTTTGGAACTTGAAGCAGTACAGCGGTGAAGCGCGCGAGTACGCGACGCGCTTCCATGAACTAAGCCTGCTTGTCCCTCACCTTGTTACCCCTACCCGCCGAGCCATCGAGAAATTCCTTGGGGGTCTCCCCATGGAAATTCAAGATTCTGTATGGGCCAGAAACCCAGTTACCCTCTCTGACGCCATCGAATTGGCCGCTGTGCTCAGCGACAACCATGTCAGAGCAGGAACCCTGTTCCTGCGGGGATCTGAGAAGACCAAACCCACCAAGACTGCCCCTGAACCAACAGAAACCAAACCAGAACCCTCAAACCGTAACAACCTCAAGCGCAGGCGCAAAGCCTATGCGCTTACCAACCCGCCCATTGTCCAGCAACCCATCTACCAACCTCCAGTTTACGCGCCTAACCCTCTGTCAACCTACCCAGCACCTCCTGCAGTCCACAACTATGCCTTAACCAATCCCGCACTCCCTGCCCCGCCAACTAAGAAACCTTACACAGGAAACCAACCCTTTTGCCCAACCTGTAGACTTCATCACCCACCTCAAGTCCCGTGTCGACAATGTAACCGATGTGGCCGCGTAGGTCACTCCGTTGAGTACTGTAGAACCCCTCCCTCCAATCCGATTGCGCCAACACCACCAGCCTACCCGCAGAACCAACAGCCAACTTACCAAAACCCACGACCCAGATCGTGCTTTAACTGCGGTGATCCCAGTCATTTCCGGAACGCGTGCCCAAGGCTACAAGTTCAGATTACTCAAGCGAATCCGGTGAACCAAATTTCGAACCAAGTGACGCGTGGCCGAGCTTTTAACATAACCGCGCACCAAGCGCAAGCGAATAACGACGTAGTTAATGGTACATTTTTGCTTAACGGAATTTATGCATCTATGCTTTTTGATACTGGCGCCGATCGAAGTTTTATCTCTCGCGCCTTCGAGCAGAAGCTTGCGCGACCGCGCGATAACTTAAAAGAAGATTTTTCAGTTGAATTGGCTAATGGCGAAACTGTTTTAATAAACTCGGTAATTAAAGATTGCACGCTTAACCTTAACGAAAACGATTTTCTGATCGACCTCATCCCTATGCCTCTTGGAAGCTTTGATGTTATCATTGGTATGGACTGGCTCTCGAAGAATCGCGCCGAAGTTATTTGCGCCAAGAAATTGATTCGCATACCTCGAGAAAATGGTGATCTTCATATCTACGGCGAAAAACCCTCCAGTGGTCTTAAACTTATGTCTTGCGCCGAAGCCCAAAGACTCATGCGGAAGAAGTGTATTGCATTTCTAGCCCATGTGGTTAAACCCGATGAAGGAAAGAAGCTTCGCGATATCCCTGTTGTGCGTGATTTTCCTGAAGTTTTTCCTGATGATCTTCCTGGTATCCCTCCCGCTCGTGAAGTCGAGTTTCGTGTTGATCTTGTCCCTGGTGCTTCCCCCGTTGCTAAATCTCCTTACCGTCTTGCACCCGCTGAGATGCAAGAATTGGCCAGCCAACTCCAAGAGTTGACTGCTAAAGGATTCATTCGCCCTAGCTCTTCGCCCTGGGGTGCTCCGGTGTTGTTCGTTAAAAAGAAAGATGGATCGTTTCGCATGTGTATTGATTACCGCGAGTTGAACAAACTCACCATTAAAAACCGGTATCCCTTACCGCGTATTGACGACCTCTTTGATCAACTCCAAGGTGCCTCCTGTTTCTCGAAGATCGATCTCCGCTCTGGTTATCACCAGTTGCGTATCCGCGATGAAGATGTTCCGAAGACTGCTTTTCGAACTCGTTATGGCCATTTTGAATTCTTGGTCATGTCCTTCGGTCTAACCAACGCACCCGCCGTTTTCATGGATCTAATGAATCGGGTGTGTAGGCCTTTCTTGGATAAATTCGTGATCGTGTTTATCGATGATGTTCTGGTGTATTCTAAGACCAAGGCCGAGCATGAGCAACATCTTCGGTTGGTGTTGCAGAAGCTTAGAGCCGAGCAACTCTATGCTAAGCTTTCCAAGTGTGAATTTTGGTCTGATGAAGTACAGTTTCTTGGTCATGTTGTGAACAAGATGGGTATTCATGTCGACCCATCCAAGATTGAAGCAATCAAGAACTGGATTACGCCATCCTCTCCTTCTGAGATCCGTTCCTTTCTGGGCTTAGCTGGTTATTACCGGCGTTTCATTTCGAACTTCTCAAAGATCGCTTTGCCTTTAACAGCTCTGACGCACAAAGGTAAACCGTATATTTGGGGCTCGAAGCAAGAAGAAGCCTTTCTAACGCTTAAGCGATTGTTGTGTGAAGCTCCTGTTCTTGCGCTACCTGAGGGTAATGATGATTTTGTCGTGTACTGCGATGCCTCCAACCAAGGTCTCGGTTGTGTTCTTATGCAACGAGGCAAGGTTATCGCTTACGCATCGAGGCAACTCAAGGTTCATGAAAGGAATTATACAACTCACGATCTCGAACTTGGTGCAGTTGTTTTTGCCTTGAAGATCTGGAGACACTACCTTTATGGTACTAAGTGTATCCTTTACACTGACCATAAAAGCCTTCAGCACATCTTTGATCAGAAGGAACTTAACATGAGGCAACGCCGATGGAACGAACTCATCAGCGATTACGATTGTGAGATCCGGTATCATCCTGGTAAGGCTAATGTGGTAGCCGATGCGCTCAGCCGAAAACCCTGCCAACTTAACTGTATCTTGCCGCGCACCCAGCTTCACTTCGCGCCGATTCAAAGCAACCTTGAATCGCGTATTCGTGACGCGCAGCGCGCATCCATCAGTAATGGTAACCTTCGCGCCGAGTTAGCGTGTGGCGCGGAAGCACTCTTTGTCCCTAATCTGAGTGGAATTCTCTGCTATCTCAATCGCATCTGGATCCCCTTTGATGAGAATCTTCGCGCTAATATCCTGAGTGAAGCGCACAAATCTCGGTATTCTATTCATCCTGGCGCTGATAAGATGTACAAGGATTTGCGCATAACTTATTGGTGGCCCGGTATGAAAAAGGATATTGCGGTGTTCGTAGCTAAATGTCTGACTTGTTCTAAAGTAAAAGCTGAACACCAACGCCCGTCTGGTTTGCTCGAACAACCAGAAATTCCTACGTGGAAATGGGAATGTGTAGCGATGGACTTTATTACCAAGTTACCTTTGACAGCAAGCAAACATGATAGCATTTGGGTAATAGTGGATCGATTGACTAAATCTGCTCACTTTCTGCCCATTCGTGAAAACTACCGTGTTGAGCATCTCGCGCAGCTTTATGTCAAGGAAATTGTCTGCCGCCATGGTACTCCTTTGAGCATCATATCCGATCGCGATGGCCGTTTTATATCTCGCTTTTGGAAATCTCTCCAATCTGCGCTAGGAACTCGCTTGGACATGAGTACGGCATATCATCCTCAGACTGACGGTCAGTCTGAGCGAACTATTCAAACTCTTGAGGATATGCTCCGATCTTGTGTTCTTGATTTTGGAGGTAATTGGGATTCACACCTGCCTTTGATTGAGTTCTCTTATAATAACAGCTATCATTCCAGTATCGGTATGGCCCCATTTGAAGCACTTTACGGTCGTAAGTGCCGCTCCCCGATTTGTTGGAACGAAGTGGGAGAAGCTCAAATCACAGGACCCGAACTTGTTCAAGAGACAACCGATAAAATCGCCAAGATCCGTGATCATCTGCTGACTGCCAGAAGCCGACAGAAGAGTTACGCAGATCGCAGGCGAAAGCCTCTCGAATTTCAAGTTGGTGATCTTGTTCTCCTCAAAGTATCGCCCTGGAAGGGTGTTGTCCGCTTTGGGAAGAAAGGTAAGCTTGCTCCTCGTTATGTTGGTCCATTCAAGATTCTCGCGCGTGTGGGAAAAGTTGCCTACAGACTTGACCTGCCGCTCGCGCTCAGTAATGTGCATCCAACGTTCCATGTTTCCAATCTCAAGAAGTGTTTAGCTGACGAGAACCTTCACATTCCACTTGATGAAGTTCAAGTTGATGAATCCATGCATTTCATTGAGAAGCCTGTTGAGATTATGGATCGCGAGGTTAAGCAAACCAAGCGCAGTCGTATCCCTATCGTGAAAGTTCGCTGGGAGTCCAAGCGCGGAGCCGAGTTTACATGGGAAAGGGAAGATCAAATGAAGATCAAGTACCCGCACCTGTTCTCTGCGCAACCTACTTCGAGATAAATTTCGGGACGAAATTTCTTAAAGTAGGGGAGACTGTGACATCTGCCCCGATCCGACCCGACCCAGGTACCCGTTTCTCTGACCCGATCTCTCTTTTATTATTTAATATTTATACTTATATTTTATTTTTAATAATAATATGTATTTTCCTTCCCGCCTTTTGTTTCCTTCCCGCTGTCCCGTCCCTCTTCTCTCTTTCCGCCTTCTGTTCCCTCTTGTCGCTGTCCCGCCCTTAAGCCTTGTTTCCCTCTTTTTCTTCTAACTCTTTGCTTGTCCTTTGGTTCCTCCCGCTTAAGGATGTCTGCAGCTCCACGCGCCAGACTCCTTACATGGAAGCCTGCGTGAAGACATCTTGTTCCTGCGATGCGTGAAGAGAACTCTTCTCGCAGCGCGCTAAGAATGCATGTTCTTCCCGCAATGCGCTAAGAATGTATGTTCTTCCCGTGATGCGCTTAGAATTCTAGTTCACGCAGCACGCTAAGGATGCGATTCTTTCCGCAGTGCGCTAAGGGTTGTTGTGCCAGCCTTCGCGCTCGCGCACTCAGCCTTCCCGCGCTTAACCCTTGTATCTTCTGTTTATTCCAGCCTGTATGCTTTGTGTTGTCTTATCTTCTGTGCTGTTGACCTAACCTATCTAATGTCTGAATAGTTACTTTCGGCGCTGCATGCGTACCAACCCCATTGGTTGGTAGATAAAGTGACTGACATTATCTTTTGAGATCTGCTTTTGCCATGCTTGACCAGTACCTTTATCTGAACCGCCCATGCCTGTTACTGTTCCCTGTCAGCTTTATCTTGCCCCCTGCAGCTGCCATATCTTTTGATATCTTTTGCTTTTGGATTCTTATGCTTTTTGATATCTTTTGCTTTTTGAGATCTTTTCCCCTTTTCTAGGATTGTGTTCCCTAGGGTTTCTCTATAAATAATAGTATTATTTTTCCTAACACATCACACACAAAACACTTAATCTCTCCTGTTCTCTTGCTCCTTGCTCTCTCTGCCGTCTTCCTCTCTGCCTCCGTCTTCCTCCTTGTTCTTCCTGCTTTTCCGGTAATATATATATTATATATAATAGTTTACTTATTAATTATGCTAACTTATAATCAAGACTTAAAACAAATCATTAAAACAATAATCTTTAATTATAGGTTAACTTGTGCTTGTTTAAAGTTGGTTCTTGCTTTATCTATCACCGCATCGTTTATCATGTGAGTTATCTCGTATCTAATCCCTTTTTATTTTAAATGCTTTGGGATGTTCATGTGTTCATACAAAACTTGAGTCTTAAACTTGTTTATGAACTTTAGTCGCGCAGTATCCCATGTGTTGAGGACGTTTACTTGGCTGTTTATTTGTATGTGTGTATCATTAACCGCTTTGTTCGGCCTATTCCGCAGTTCCGTTGGTACCATTAGTTGAACACGGGAGACCTATCGTTTACGGTTTTCTTTGTTTACACTTGCACAGATGTTTTCTCGTTTTTATGCTCAATTGGGAGCATGGATTGAACTATGATCTATGAACTATCTTAGGCTTGATCACAATCTGATTACACCCTTGTTAAACTCTAGACATACACGTGTTGCGCGCAGATTTACTGTGATTATCTATGATTATCTATTAAACTTGATTTCTCACCAACACGCAAGTGTTTGACGTTTATTTTAACACATGTTCAGGTTTGCAGTAGCTGTTTTGGAGCTTGTGGACACGTAGGACGTTTTTACTTTTGGACCTAGAATTAAAATGTATCAAGACAAGTTCATGTTGTTTGAATGTTATAATTTATAATATATTGATTTATGTTTGATTTATGTTCTTTATTTCCCCCGCTGCGCGTGCGCGATAAAATGTGTATTAATAAATATTGACACCAATAGTGTCGCGAGTAATGAAGCAATATGTGGCGCCCCGATGTATAATCCGCCTTTGGTCGGGGTGTTACAGCTACACCCGTATAGAACCCAACATCTAGTGGTATCACGAAACTAGTTTCATTAATGAAAATACCAAACGACTTGACTTGTTTAAATTCGTAGATGTATAACTTGAAGTACGGTAGTACGCATCTCATCGGTTTTTATATAATTAAGATATGTCTTAAGAGAACCGATTGAAAAGTTAGATAAAAAGAAACCCAGTCCGAACCTCTAGGGCTCGGTGGGAATTTAGGGCAATGTTTTCGCGGAGGCACAAAATTTTTAATTTTTTAATACACACACACACACACATATATGGGAAGGATCATGCGAGAAGTGATATTATAGCGAGAAGTGGATCTTGACCATTGATCATTCTAATCAATAGCATATAAAAGAAATAACAATCTTGTAATAAATAACAAGTAATTAATACATGTTTTTACTAGAAAAGGGTGTTTGTGACTTTTGTACATTGAGATAATTAAATAAGTAATCGGTTCCCCCTTTTTATGTCAAAATCATAATTATCAAATTCTGGTTACCATTAAACACAATAAATATGATATTAATATATTCACATATTGAGTATAATATATTTATTTAATATATCTACATGACACGGTACACAAGTACACAAGTAATGTGATGGTTGATTTTAATAATTCTAGGCACAACAAAAACTACTAAGTTTAAGAAAAAAAGATATTTGACAAAGATGATACAAAAATTTTATTTGAACAAGTAGGATGACGTATTATTTGGACATATTTTTTTATTTATGTAAATATAATAGTTATAATAAAAGAAAAGTTTGTATTTATTCTTTAGTTTTATGCAATGTTGTGTAGGTATATTTAATCTATTTCTCCAAATACATATAAACTATGTAGGTCGTTAAATTTTTGTGTAGCTATATGTCAATCTGGTTATCCAAATACATATAATCTGTGTAGGTATTTAAAAGTTGGTGTAGGTATATGTTTATCTTATGCTCAAAGTACATATATATTGTGTAGGCTGTTAAAAATTTATATAGATATATGTTAGTTGTGTAATGATATATTTTTAATCATTCTCCAAGCATGGTGGTTGTGTATGAATATGATTGTGCAGTATACGCTGATTGTGTAGGGGCATGTAATTTAATAATCGACAAATCGGACATTTCTAAAAACATATAAACTTTATAGGTGTAACACCCCGGCTAAAGCGGAAACGCCTGAGTGTGACGTACAGATTGCTCAAACACACGTGACACTATTAGGTTACCATAATAACATTATTTAATTTAAATCTTCATGTAACACAAGTTTATCAAATAATACAAGTTGTAACAAATAAATAAACAAAATGATAAGTTTTCTTTGAATATCCTATAGGCATGCTATGTGTCTTCTAACTTTCATCTCGTATCTTTGCACCTGTAACATATGTATAAAATAAAGTTAGCTATGAACATAGCTGGTGAGATTCCAACAGTTTGATATAATACGTAAAAATCATACAATTCCATGAAACTTGTGAAATGAGCACATAAGGGTTCTTTACACTCGATGCAATGGATCTGAGTGTAAAGAACAAACGAAGGTCCTTTCCAGTTGGGGCTACCAACGTACTCATATATGAGGTCCCTTTTCCATTCGATACAAATGGACCTGAGTGCAAAGGGGGGCGTATTATCATACTTATTGAGGCAACCACTGAGCAAGTAATTCTGAGCAAGTAATCAAGTAAACACACAAGTCCATGTAATGAATTGTAGTTTATATATGACTCGATAAATCATTGAGTAAATAGGATACATATGCTACCCCAAAAATAAAAGGCTTAAAAAGGGGTTGTGAGAAACTCACATAGAAGTCGAAGAT
>NW_027500257.1:0-83415 GCF_021521415.1 Bidens hawaiensis
TGATGGCCACATCTTCACCTCAGTAATTGCGAGTTGCGACATTAAGGAAGAGACTAGACACGACAATAACACAAGCCCAGCCGTGGCTAGAATACATATGTCCAACAACTTGCCTACACGTTGAGATAACGCTTTTAGATACCCTGGATATATTTAAGGAAACATAAGTAATTGAAGAAACACGATCCTTCCCAGGTAGGGGTCCTGGATCCAATGATCCACAGGGTAAAATACGGGTAACCACTACCAAGATATGAGTATAACTTCCCAAAGTCCAATGACTAGAACCTGCAAAACAGACACCGTTAGTCTCGTTACAGGAAGGACAAGAGGGGGGTCTTCCTGTAACCACCCTCCGGCGTGAGAATCAATAACCTTCGTAGAGGATAAAGTACTGAAGTAAATAGACTAAGTGTAGTCAGAATGTAGGTGAGTGAATAAATACCTCATACCATTTGACAAGGTATTTATAGCCGAAGGATGTAGGAAGGTGATTGGGCCAGCTGCCCTCTTCTAGAAGATCTTTGATAACTACCTGGATACGTGTCCTCTCATGATAGGTTGAGCTATACGTCCCATGTGCATGGGTATAACAACTTGGACACGTGTCATCCAGTGATAGGATGGATCGCACCCTGGCCATGTACACGGTTATAACAACCTGGCCAGATGTCCTTTGTTCATTGGTTGATATATCACGTATTCCCCAAGTAAGAATCGTGATCCTCCTTCTAGAGAGTAGTTGATTGGTGACAGCTGTCCCGCTGGCATTGTTTTCCAGTTGTTTAGGCGGACAGATGTCTTGTCTGCGGATGCCTTTTGGGGGTGCAGGATGCTTCCGCGCGTGCTATGAGGACGTTCTTCCTCTACCGCGATATGCGGGTGATCCATATGTCCCGCGGGTGGCCTATTAGAGGTTCCTCTGTGACCCGCGGGTGGTACTTAAGGGTATTTGGGTCTTTTGGTACCCTACCTCTATAAGCCCCCCAGTCCAGTGTTTCTTCCACGTGAAGTCTTATGCGGGTGAAATTCTGGACTTAACGTGTGTTGGGGATTTTTGAATTAGGTAGAAAAATATCTCTGCTGGTATGGATAATCATGAAAAAAGGACAAGTTGACCACTCACAGGCGCATGAACAGATGATGGAACGTTTTTGACGGTTGTCACTGTACCCGACTGTGCAACGTTTTCTCTTTTTCGAATTTCCCGCGTGAAGTGGGCCTAACACTGATTGGGTGACGGTTTTCTCTCTACTGTTCATATCCCATCGCATTAATTGCGATGGGTATAAATAAGGAGAGACTTCTTCTTTTCGAAGTTTTATCGCTCTTTTCTTCTGATATCTTCATAGTTTTTCTGAACTTTTCATATATCTTTCTTCTATCTTACTGAATTTTATTATAATGTCGAACGTTCAGACCGAAGTTGATGAAATAGAAGTTTCATGGGATTACTCGGAGTACGAAAAAATTACTGAAAACTTATGGTATTCCATCTGAGTGGGACCGGAGTTCCCTTCCCCTGGTTCCATCGCCAGTTTCCCACCGCCTGGAAAAATGGCTGTGTATGCTGATTATTTTGTTTATGGGAATTTCCGTTTTCCCATAACAAATTTTTCGAGAGAGTTTTGACTGCTTATGGAATTCATCTATCTCAACTACACCCCTATGCTGTGATGTGAATTCGTCACTACGAATTTTGTGTGTATAGCACGTGACATGGTGCCCCACCTTGATCGATTTCCGGTTTTTTACCGTCTTAATAACCATAACGGCTGGTATACATGTCAAGGATTTTCCGACCGGAGTATTGGGTATGAGGTTGAAAAATTATCCACATACTGGCGTATCAAATTTTTTTGGATATCTGAGGATGTAGTACCTTTGCCCATGGTTCGTCGCTCGGTGAATTCCGCCCTTCCGGAGGTTGTCACAGCTACTCACGAGGGTCGTGAGTGTATCGTGTTCTTACCATGGAGCCTTCACCCATGCGTGCCTTGCCAAATGAAGCTTTAGTGTGGGCAGCATGAGTCGTTTGTGGCCAACGGAGTTCATGGAAACCATCTTTGCGGATTTGAATGAACGTAAGTTATCTTTTATTGTCTCTTCTCTTCCTTGAATATCTTTATGATTAAATTTCCATCTTTTCCAGGTCGGAGTTCTATGTTCAATGCTCTTTTTGAGGACAGGGGTTGTGTCGTAAGAGCATCCGCGAGGCTGGAGACAACCTATACTTGAAAAGACTAAGTCTCAATTTCTTTTTCGAAGAAGATTCGAGCTGAACCTGTAATTTCAAATGCCACCTTTGAAACAGGTGCGTACGTTCTAAACCCTCCTCCCTTACTGTCATTAATTCCGACAGAATGATTGCCATCTTATCGTCAAGCGATGATGATGGCGATGCTTCTACATTTTTCTGCTTCTGAAGAGGAAGGAGACTTTGATGCTTCTGAACTTTCCTCTGTCTCATCTTTATGGCAGAATTGGAGAAAAAGAGAGCTTTCTTAGCTTCTCAAGCGGGTCACACAGGTGTGAAGGCTGCGGGTACTGAGGCGGGACCGTCGAAGAAAAAGCGAAAAATTCACAGTCCCAAGAAGCCGCAGTACAGCCTTGCTGACCGCATTGATACTGTTGAAGGTGCGTGTTAACCTTTCATTACTGTATTCTTTTATGAGTGTTTAGCTAAGTGTAACTTTTTATGCAGATCCGTTGATCTTTAGTGAAGACATATCTGAGAAGTTATCTACACCAACTCCTCATATCGAAAAACAATCATCCCCTCCTTCAAGGGGAGGGGCGGGGGATAAACCCATCTACCCCGCCTAATGTTGCTGATACGGAGGACCGGCCGACTTCTCCCCTAGTTGAGGTTACTGTAGATGAGAGGACGTCGACTCCTCCGATTGGTACCTCGACGGAAGGTCCCGACGACCAGTCTGATCGTGATACTCGTTTCGACTATCTTTTTCAGATTGGGAGTGTTACTTGGGGATCAGCAGGACAATCTGCTGTCAATGAGGAGGATTTCAGGACCGAAGAGTTTCCTCCTCGACCTCCTCCACAACAGTCTTCTTCCACCCCGGCTCGTCTTAAACCTTCGGGTTCCCGTTACTTCGGGGATACAGGCCTGGGTGACAAACATGAGTTGTTTGTCCCTCCATGGGGCATTACTAACGGGTCTCGGTTTTCTCAACCTAGAACCTGTATGGAGTTCGTCGAACATTGTGCGCCACTACTGAGATGTCGTATCAACGTGACCTTTCCCGCCATGACCTTCATACAAATGTAGCTTATCATCTAGCTAATGCTTTGGCTGGTAGCCAGGAGGTCTTAAGTGAGTGGCGTACTCTAGGCGGGAAGGTGGGAGAAGCTCGGCGGGCCGCTGAGGCTGCAAAGAAAGAAGCTGAGGAGCACCTTATTGCTGCCCAAACTGCTAAGTGGAAGCAAGCCGACGCGGAGAATGCCCTTAGGAGTGAGCAAGATTGTAATGCTGACGCTGCCCGCCGATGGAAAGAAGCTTGTGAAAGGCAAAATTCCGTTCTTGAGGTTGCTCGGGCAAAGGCTCAAAAGGAAAGTGATGACTTGGCCCGCGCTCAAAAAGCCAACTCTGCGTTGGAAAATCATGTGGCCCTTCAGGGTGCTCGGATCCACGATCTAGAGGCGGAGCAAAAGTTGCAGAAGGAGCGAGTCGATCTCAAGGACTAGAGTGCTGCTGAAATTCAAACTGCCTATGACTCTCTCCTTCAAGCTCATGAATAGGCAACTGTGGAATCCAAAGAGCTCCGAGCGCGGGCAGAACGTGCGGAGCAGGACCGTCATTGGTTCCTTACTCGGGGAGTTGATGCTGTAAGTTTATTCAACTTTACTAATTTATTCCTTGTTCTGTATTTTGTCATTAAACACTTGTGTGTTTCGTTTTGTAGGTCATCCGTCATGTCAAGGGAAGTAAGGAGCTCAATGATAGCTTTGCAAATCTGATGGCAGCTTCTTCTTCACTGGGGCGTGTAATGGGTTTTTACGAAGGGATTGATTACGCTCAAAGCAACCACACATTTAAGGATCATCCGCTCTATGGCTTAAACGTCAAACAAAATCGTGCTAACCGGGTTAGAGAGCACGATACTTTGGTCTTCCCTTTACAAGATATGCTTCCGGAATTTGCTTCCGCAGATAACGGCGTACAACTTTTGAGGAGCTATCTTGGTGAAGAATCTGAGGATGACTCTTCGGAAGACACATATTTGAAGGCTCCGGAAGACCCATCGGCCTCAAATTCTTAGGATAGGCTTAGATGTTCTGTAACTTGTAATTTTTTCTTTCTCTTTTTGTAATTATTTTTTGGATAATTAATGAAGAAGATCTCTTTGTTTTTTGTGAGCCTTTCATTATTTCATGAAAATATCTTTTTAAAAGATATTTTTGAAATCTACGACTTTTTGAAATGTTTGAAAGTTTGAATAATTATGGTGACGTGGCGGAGAGAGAAACTTTTTGAGGACAACTGACAAGACGTGGATGACGCCGTTGACAGCCTGTTTACACTTATTTGAACTTTTTGCCTGACGTGTCAGTCACTTGGTGGTCCGCAGTTTCTCTCTCCTCTGGCACTCCATCAGGCGCATTAATTGCGATGAGTATAAATAGACCACTTGTGGTTTCCATTCAACTTTTATCACTTTCAGATTTCCTTTCTTTCAAACATTTGAGACTTTTCAACATTCTATGAGATTTCTTCACTTTTCTAAGATTTCTTCATCTTTTTTTTATTTAAATGGCTAAAGAAAAGAAAGGTGCCCCTGCTATCGGCGAAGTTGTCGTAGCCCTTAAAGAAGAAGATTTTAACGACGTTGTTCATGTATATGGATTGGTGACGGAATGGGAGCCAGAACATCCGGCTAGTGGTTCTATTGCCACTAGTCCTCCTCCGAAGAAAATGGTTGTGTACGTAGACCATTTTACAACAGGGAACTTCCGGATTCCGGTGACGAAGTTTGTACAATCAATCTTGACGACCTATGGGATTCACCTCTCACAGATCCATCCCTTTGGGATGCTGAGGGTTCGTCATTTTGAATTCTGTTGTCAAGCTCACAACCTTGAGCCTTCTGTTGGCATGTTTGCCGTTTTCTATAAAATGACCTTCCGCGATGGATGGTACAGTTTTGCATCCATCGAGAAGCGGACTATAGGCACGGAGTGGATCCATAGCCTTCATGGTTGGAAACCAAAGTTTTTCTGGATCCGAGAGGATGTTATTCCTTTCTCGATGACAAAACGCAAGGCGGACGCCAACTCCCATGCGGTTCCTGTGGTTCCTGCCTCCGCTCATGAAGGTCTGTCGTGGTTTAAGACACTGACTTCGACCCCAACTCCCATGCGTCCCATTCACGAGGGAGCAATCGTGAGTGTGAGGATGAGCCGATTATGGCCATTTCCTAAATTGTAACCATACTACGAGAAGACCGATAAGAGTGAGTTTGTTCATGACTTCTGTCTTTTTCTTAATGTATGAGTAATTTCTGACTTGTTTTATTTTTTTGTGTAGGCGAAGGTTCCGCCTTCAACACTTTGTTGGATCAAGAAGGGGGCATGATGGTACGTCGTCCGATTGATCCGAGAGATGGCCCCTTTTTGGATCGGACGAGCAACAATTTTTTGTTCCCTACTGCCCTTCGTCCGGAGCCGGTGGTCTCCGAACCGATGTATGCCAAAGGTGAGAAGTACGTTCAAGAAGCCATACTCATAGGTGAGGGAATTCTACAACCCCGACCTGTAACTGCCATTACTTCTAGCGGAGTGATTGTACTCTTTTCGTCTAGCGAGGAGTCATCATTTTGTGAAGAGGTTTGTTCAACTGATGCTAATAAAGCTGTGGACTCAACTGTAGGTCTTACCCATCAACGAGCCACAACTAATCAGGCAGTGGGTCAAGATGATGTTGACACTACTGCGGAAGTTAAGGGTCCGGGACCTGATGATGTTACTGTTGAGGGCAGGCGTCCAATTGCTGACGCGGGTGTTTCAAAGGTGGCGGGCAAGCACAAGGTTAACCCGGTTAAGATTGTCTCAAAGAAGAAAAAAATCAAGAAGACAAATCCCGCCGCCTTGGAAGCGCGTTTGGAATAGCTTGATGCAGAAGACCCTTCGTTAGGTATGCAAAATCCCCCCTTTCTTTCTTTCTTTTTTTTATCTGCTTTGGATTAGAATATTTCTAACCCATTGTTAATGTTTTTCAGTGAATCTGGATAACCTTTCCGAAGGTGTTTCTGGTTTGAAAGATTCGCCTCCTCGTCTGCCACCGCCGCCTCCTAATACTGCTAAGGATCCGGTTGTTGTGGCGGATGACTCCCCTTTGAAGAATAAGGAGGCCGACATAACTGATCATGCCAAGAAGTCGCCTTCTTATTATGTTCATCACTTCAGGGATCAGGGGGTGTGAGCATGTTTCCTCATGCTCCTCGAACTTCCCCAGATTTTCAGGAGGAAGATCCCACCCCGCATCAACCAAATTGGTCCTTACGTCGGAATTCTACATTCCGCGACGTGAACCTTTGTTCAGAATTTTTGCGGGAATGTCTTCCGCATGTTGAGAGGGAGAGACGTCGTCAGAGTATTCGCCAAGAATTGCTGAACTCCCATTCTTACTACTTGGCGAATACTATTTCCACGAACCAGGAAATAACCAGAGACTGGTTGGCGATGAACGATCAATGGGACGAGCTGGCGGCTGCTGCATCTGATGCCAAAGAAGAAGCTCTTAAAGCTATAAACGAGGCTAGAGAGGTCAGCCAGGCTCTGGAAGCGGAGAGGTTGCCCGGTCTACTGCTGAGTAGGCCAGGGTCGTTCTCCAAGAACAACTGGATAAACAAACCAAACTGGTGGAGGCCCTTCGAGCTGAATCGGCGGCCAAGGATTAGCGTTTGTCTGACCTTAACGCCAAAAACCGTGACCAAGCCCTGGAGTGTGCTCGTCACAAAATGGAGATTGTCCGGGCCCAGGCGAATCGAAAATGGCTACTAGCAGAAGCCATCCCAAGGTATGTATCTTACTCTTATCATAAATAATCTACGTGTTTAAAGTTATTTATGCTTGATTATTTTAACAGGTCATCGCCGATGTTCGGGCTAGTGATGAGCTCGGGAACTGTGTTGCTGTTCTCTTAAAAGCTTCTAAACAAGCTGGTCGCCAACTGGGTTTTCAAGAAGGTTACCAGTTTGGCTCGACTTCCAAGCTCCCTAAGGAATATGTCTTGGCTGGCTAAGATACTGCTGCCATTCTTATCCAGAAATCAAAGGATTTTGATTCTTTGAAATTTTCTTTGACGGAGCAGATATCTGAGCTTGCTGATAAGGAGGACAGCATCCAACAGTTAAAATCCCTTCTTGAACTTGATGAAGAAAATGAAGAAGAAGAAGGTGCGGGAAGCGAAGGTGCGGGACATAACGATGTCGTGCCATAGATAGATTTTTCTTTTTCTTTGTATTTAAACTCCCTTGTGCCTTGTAATCCCATTTTGTTATGAATAAAGAAGGCTTATTTTTATATCCGGTACACTTTGTTAATTTTTCATAATATAAGTGTTTGGAGGATCTTCTTTGAGTACTAATAAAGGATTACATAACATTACAAGTCTTAAATAACTGAAATGGAAATTTCTATAACTGAGGCATAAGCCAAATTACAAGAAGTGAAATTACATAGGTTGTGAACGTCTAATTAGGCACGCAGGCCAAAAAGGAAGAACAAACTACATGTAGCATTTCTTTAGTTGGGCTCCATTCCAAGTTCTGGGGATCTCAGTCCCATCCAACTTTTCTAACTTGTAGGCACCTTTGAATAAAACTTTCTGGATTTTATAAGGTCCTTCGCAAGTTGGAGCCAACTTGCCCGGGGGCTCTTGCCCGGAAGCTTTGTTATTGCGGAAGACAAAGTCTCCCGCGTCAAATTCACATCTTTGGATCCGTGAGTTATAATATTTTTGCAACTAGCGTTTATAATTATGCTTGCGGATCGATGCCAACTCCCTTCTCTCCTCAAGGAGGTTGAGGTTCATCCGGAGTTCTTGATCATTATCCTCGATCATAAGAACTCTGGCGGATGGGATCCCAATCTCGGCCGGGATCATGGCCTCTGTGCCATAGGTTAAACTAAAGGGGGTTACGGAATTACTGGAATTCTTTTGGGTGCGGAAGGCCCATAATACATGGGGTAATTCATCGACCCAACCCGTCCTTTTAGTTCCTAATCTTGCCTTAATTCCTTCTTTAATGGTCCGATTAGTTCTCTCAATTTGACCATTTGCTTGCGGGTGGGCTACAGAGGTGAAGATTTGAGAAATATGCAGCTCTTTTAACCATTCTTGTAACCCACTGTCCGCGAACTTAGTTCCGTTATCGCTAACGAGTTCTAGAGGAAGGCCAAACCGGCATATTATGAATTCCCACAGGAATTTCTTAACACTTGCTGCTGTTATGGAGGCGACCGGTTTAGCTTCTACCCACTTTGTGAAGTAATCGATGCTACTATCAAGAATTTGACACGTCCGGGGGCTTCGGGGAAAGGTCCTATTATGTTAATCGCCCATTTCTGGAACGGCCAAGCTGAAGTGACTGGAACTAACTCGTTTTTTGGTCGTAGCGTGTTAGGGGCATGACGCTGGCATGAATCACACTTTCTGATTTCCTGTACAACATCCAAATGCATTCCTTGCCAATAATATCCGGTGTTCTGCGGGCCAGCGTGAAGACCACATATGCCTTCGTGAACTTCTCTGATCAAATAGTTTGCGTCCTCGGCATCCACACATCAAAGTAGTGGTCCGAGGAAGGAACGTCGGTATAAAAAAAAAACCGTCATGTATTTGATAATTCAAGGCTTTGTGTTTTATCTTCTGGGCCGCCACTTTTTCTTCTGGGAGGATTCCGGATGACAAATAGGCTGTAATGGGTGTCATCCAAGATTCCACTCCAGTTTGAATTTCCAAAACTTGGTTATGTATAACCGACGGGCGATCTAACACTTTGACACGTATGTCTTTAGCAAAGTGTTCGAAGTTTGTTGAAGCTAGTTTGCTAAGAGCATCCGCCGGCTTATTTTCGCTTCTCTTAATATGAATGACTTTGCATGAGGAAAATTGAAGCATTAAATCTTTTGCCTGTGATACATAAGAAGCCATGACATCATTCTTTGCTTCATATGTACCATTGATCTGTCCCACAATCAACATGGAATTCACCCGGGCTTCCAAATGTTTAACCCCAAGTTTTTTGGCTATCTGTAAGCCTACCAAAAAAGCTTCATATTCTGCTTCATTGTTAGTGCTTTTAAAGTCTAACTTTATGGCGTATGTAAATTCATGGCCTTCGGGATTGACTAGCCTGAGGCCTGCGCCGGATCCCTCACTGCTCGAAGCTCCGTTCGTAAATAAAGACCAAATCTGTCCCAATTCCGGAGGTACTTGGGGTTGCTGCTCAATCAAACATTCTTTTTCTTTGTGGTGCGGGACTTCTGTTACAAAGTCCGCCAACACCTGCACTTTGATTGCTGGCCTAGGTTTATATTCTATCGAGTGCTCACCTAGCTCGATATCCCATTTGGCCAATCGCCCGGACAGTTCTGGTTTACTGAGAACGTTCTTGAGCTTATATCCGGTTAAGACATTGATGGGATGCCTTTGAAGTATCTGCGGAGACGTCGGGCAGCATATACCAGTGCCAAAACAAGTTTTTCGAGCATAGAGTATCTTGTTTCTGGGTCTGATAGCGTTCTGCTGACATAGTAAATCGGCGTTTGAAGATTCTTTCTATCTGTCAGAAGGACGGCCCCGATGGCAATGTCTGAAGCCGATAAGTATAACGTTAAAGGTTCTCCCGCGTGGGGTGCTGTTAACGTGGGCAATTCCATCAAACATTTTTTAATCTCCACAAAAGCTAGCTCTGCTTCCGCGGTCCATTTAAATTGTGCTTTCTTGAGGCAGTTTCTCAGGAAACGATTCAAAGCGACCAATCGACCATTGAGTGTCTGAACTTCCTTGAGGGAAGAAGGAGAAGGCATGCATGCTACAGCTTGAACTTTGTCTGGGTTGGCTTTGAAGCCCGCACCCATGACAATTACTCCAAGAAACTTTCCTTCCTCCATTCCGAATGAACATTTGGCTGGATTTAGCTTCATGTTAATACTCCTCAAGGTTTCAAATGTCTCTTCAATATCTCTCAACATCTGGTATTCCTCAACACTTTTAATTACGAGATCATCCATGTAAACCTCCAGATTTCGACCAATTTGATCTTTAAACGCTATGTCCATTAATCGTTGATATGTGGCTCCTGCGTTTTTCAGTCCGGAAGGCATCATTTTATAACAAAAGGTACCTTGATCGGTACGAAACGTTGTTTTGTCTTCATCACCAGCTGCCATGCGGATCTGATGATAGCCTTTGTAGGCATCCAGGAAGCATTTGAATTTAAATGGTGCCACAGCATCAACCTTGAGGTCTATTTCCTGCAAAGGATAACAATCCTTAGGACATGCTTTATTTAGATCTTTAAAATCTATACACATCAGCCATGTCCCGTTGCTCTTGGGGACGATAACTGGGTTAGTGACCCAAGTCTGATAACGGATTGGACGGATAATCCCAGCTTGTAGGAGGTCTTGGACTTGTTCATTCATCGCCTTTGTTTGTTCCGGACCCATCTTATGTTGTTTTTGAACAATTGGAGTAAACAATGGGTTTACCCTTAATTTGTGTTCCGCAATGCTCCGCGGGACGCCAGTCATGTCCGCGGGTTGCCATGCGAAAACATCAATATTTTTTTATAATAACTGTTTCAGGAAAGTCCGTACTATCTCGGAGATAGTAGGTCCAATTGTTACAGTTTGATCAGGAAAATTTTTGTTCAAAACCCATTTTTCCGGTTCAATCCTCAAAGTTTGTTTTGGAATCTTGCTGGGTTTTGAACTCTCAGTCGCAAAACAATGTCGATTGACATGAATTATTGCTATGCCGGTGCAGGTTGGAACTCCTACTGCACCGTGTGTCGTGGACGGATGCGCATTGAAGTCACCAATTGCTTCTCGTCCGAGAATAATGTCATGTTTCGATGTTGCTGGTAGGACCAAAAATTCGACCTCCTTGGTCATCGAATGAGTTCCGTCACTTAGGGTAACCGGGAATGAGATTACCCCTCGCGGATGCATTATTTCCCCTCCAAACCCTGAGACTGGAGCGTGGATAGGTTTTAGTCTTTCCTTATCTTCTTCATCAAGCTGGTCGAAGCATTGTTCATACATAATGTCCGATGTACTACCGGTGTCGAAGAAGACGTATTGGGAACGATAATGTCCGAAGAGGGCAGTGATGATCAGGGGATTCTTGTTGTTTGGGCCCCCTTGATTCGTGGGAAGATTACTGGCTCGTTCTTCCACTCCTCATCATCAGATTCTTTCCTCTTTTTCCCTGTGTCGTATCCGCCTTGTATCATGTGGACGTTTAAATCTTTAACTTGCTTTTTTCTTGAGCCTTGGTTGTCCCGAACTGGAGTTTTACCGTTATCAGGCTTCCCATTTTTCACCAAGTGCCCAAGTTTTCCAGATTTCACGGCTGCCTCGATTTCACTTTTTAATGTTCTACAATCGTTCGTATTATGACCGATGTCGTTATGATACGAGCAATGCTTCTTGGCATCTAAGAATGACCTTCTTGTCAGTGGCTATGGTTTTCTAAAACTTATATTTTCTGTGGTGAGAATTTCAGCATGAGTCTTTGAAAGAGGAGTCCAATTATTGGGGCCTCGGTTCGAGGGTCTCGCTTTGTTCTTGTTGCCTATGAGGGATCTTGCATCGAATGGTTTTGACACTTCTACACTTGGCTGAAGTCTTGACCAGATAGGCCCTCTCGCCTGTTTATTGGGTCTCGGTGTCTGAAATTCGACTTTAAATTTTTGCTTCGGATTACCATTCCTCAAAGTTTTTTCAGTGTTAGCATACAATTTTGCCGCAGTCATAAGATCGTCCCACTCCTTTGGCATTCCATCTCTGCCAGTGAGTGTGCGGACTAGATCGTCACACTTGACATTCTTGCGGAAGGCACCACGAAGCATGTCTTTGCTTATCCCACCGATGTTTAGACTTTCGTCATTGAATCTGGTGATAAAATCTTCTATGGACTCGTTATCTCGGCGGACGACATCCAAAAATTTCTGATTGATCTCGTGTATGTTTCTTCTACTGGCTGAACTGTTGAGAAAATTTTTTTACGGGGTCATCCCAGCTAGAAACTTGACCATCAGGCAACTTCTCAAACCATTCTCTCGCTGCCCCTGTTAGTGTCAATACAAACATGTGACACCAATAAGGGAGCGTCCAACCACTGACACCACCTACTGCCACGAAGTTCTGGAGATGATCACTTGGATCAGTCATACCATTGTATTTACCTACCGATGTAGGTATTTTAGCATTAATAGGGAAGGGTGCTGTAGCAATGCTTGCTATGAACTTTGATTTTTCGGCGAAGGCCGCCGGGCGATATGGTTTAGTAAAGTCTCTTTCAGCATTACTATGGTATTCGGTGTGGCGGACTGCGTCCTGCGGACGACTGCTTCTTGCCCGTGAGCTCATCCTACTATCACCGGTATACATACTGTATTCTCCCAGTTGGTAAGTTGAATCGTGACTTATCAAATTCTTCTAAGTAGGATGGCATCCGCATATTCATGCGAGGACGAGGGCGTAACCTCGGTAATTCGCCAAACTCTGACTCCGTCTGTTGGCTGTAGCGGATCTGTCTTCCTCTCACTGTTGGTGGAGGAGAAGGGGATCTCCTGGGAGATTCTTCATAATTCAAGGTGGGAGCATGAAGTCGTTCATCCCGCTTTCTGCGCTCATATTCGGCCACCAAACTTTGTTGTTGCACATGTAGCCACTCCTCGGGAGTTAGCTTTCCTCTGGATTTGGAATTACGTTGATGGGACCTCGCCATGTCAGAGTCGCCTGAATCATCCTCCAGATCCAACACTGACTGGTTTCGACTAGTCTCTTCCGTAATTCGTCTGAGGTTACCCAAATTAGAACCTTCCGGTGCCGAGACACGTCCCATGTCTGTGGGAGTGGGGCCGGTTGGTGTTGTAACATTTTCTAGGGTAAAACCCCCAGGTTTTACGTCAATGCTTCGTGACCCCGGAGCTGTGACACATTCAAGAGTACGACCACTTGGAGTCGTAATACGTGCAAAAACACTGAGACCCGGAGGTGCTTCTGTGTTAGTTACACGTGACTCAGGTGCAAGGGTTCCCGTCGGCCCTTCAGGAAGTTTACTCATATCGAACGAACCAAAAAACCAACGAAAACTATTGATGTTCTAACACCAAACACGGATGGCGCCAATGAAGAAACACGGATCCTTCCCCAGGTAGGGGTCCTGGATCCAATGATTAGAAACAAATGTAATTAGGTTGTGTCGACAAAGAAATAACATCCAAGGCCCTCACTACAACGACTTAATGTCAAGTACGTATTGGAGTCATCAAAAGGGTAAAGTATACTCTATAGGGACAAAAGGGCATTTACGGTGCCTAAGCCCTCTTTGCACTTAAACGGAATAACAACTTGTCCTGGATGTTTCATTACAGGTTCCTCAAAAAGTGATTATATAAATGGCACTCTTCTCTCTCTACTCTTATGCTTAATATCCTTTGTCGATTCTTATTTTCCAAACTCTAAAGACACATACTTATTGTCATACCGGTGAGTGATGACAAGGAGAAATTCGCTCTTCTCAGTAAGAGAAATCTGAATGAGACGAGCCACTCTCTGACACTGTTTCTAAACTTTAGTCCCATGGCCGATAAATAACAACCTAACCTTTTCCTTGGTGTAAATTTGGAAACTAAGAGGGTATGACTAATCTTTTGAAAATAGTCAATCGAGGTACCCATTCTATGACAGCTCTTAACTTTCCCTCTATTTTGGTTCCTTTAGTTGCTCATTTGATTTCTCAAAAAGCAATAAACCATTTGAAAAAGCTCTATTTTAAAGCCTTTGAAAATTGATTATTTGATTTTTCTTTCATATAAACAAATAAGCAATTTGTAAAAGATTAGTCAAACGTCCTCTAAATAGACAAAATTTCATGGTGAAGTTTTATTTAGGGATTAGCTCGGTACCGTACCGGTAGCGAAAATACCGATCCCGAAATTTGCAATTCTTGGTACCAGTACCGAAATATTCAGTTCAGTATCGGTACCGAAGGTAAAAAATCAGGAAATACCGGTATTAGTACTCCTGAAACTCAAAATTTTGGTGCCAATTCGGTACCAATTTCATTACCGGTACCGAATTTGCTACTATCTAATTTAACAACTATACGTAATTCAGTAGTAACATAAGCTTGAAAAGGGTTAGTAATGTAGATCCTGCAAATATTAGGGTGAAATTAGCAAAAGAAATGAGTGAAAAGATCCATCAGCAGAGCACGCTCGAGTCGACTCGAAACCGTCGTCTTCTGCAAATTGGTCTTCAGCTCATCTTATTCTCCACAAATCGATCTGATTAAATTAATTAAGCATAAGCATAAGCATAAGCATAAGCATAAGCATAAGCATAAGCATAATTAGCAGACGATCAGTATGAGGAAGCGAGATTTAGCAATTCTTATGCTTGCCGCCTTCGCCATTTTCTTCTCTCTTCAGGTAGTAGTTAGTTATCTCAATTCATTCATTGACCTAATTCAAATTAAATGATTAATTTTGTTTAACTAATCACTTGTTTATAATAAAATATATCAATCAGCACGAAGGCGATTTCTCGTTCAAGGAGGCGTGGTACCATCTGACAGACGAGTATCCGATCAAATACGAAGGGGAACGTCTTCCTCCGCCTATTGTCTCTGATCTTAACGGTGATGGCAAGAAGGAGGTCCTTGTGGCCACTCATGACGCTAAAATTCAGGTATTTTATCTATTTAGGGTTTTAATTAGCAACCATATTTATTTAGCTTTGTGTGTTTGGGAACTTAATTAGGTATTTGTTGCTGCTGCACCTATACTTCTAACTTTTAACCAATTGGAATTGTTATTACAACTATACAGTGCAAGAACAAATGCCTAATTAGTTGAGCTCTTAGACCATCACGTATGGACATTCGGATGCTGACGTGGCTCCAATGACACCATTGGAACACCACGCCGCCCATTTCCTGGTCACTAGTGGCGTGAGGGAGTGACCACCCTCACGCCGGTCGTTAGGGGAAGGACCAATCAGAAATTTTGTTCTTTTCCCCTTTTCTTTTTCATATCTTTTTGTTACTAAATAATTTAAATAAAAAGGAATGGTAGAGGATGATGGAGATGAGGTGTTACATAGGTTGAGTGGTGGGGTTGAATGATGGAGGAAAAACTGAATTGGCGAATGATGGAAAATGGTGTAAAACATCATAGCCTTAGCTGTGTTTATCATCATCATCTTAAGTTGAGCTTAGAGTCCCTAATTAGTTACTTGTTGGTCTCGGTGTCTTTTGTTTATGTAACAACTGCTAAACACTTCTGAATCTTTACCTTTTTTGTACGCTTTGATTGATTCTAATGATAGACTTTTAGTATTCCGTTTGCTTGCAAATCATTGTAACTTTTTTGTTAGTCAAGTTTCATATCATATAAGCTATATGTATTTATGTGTTTCATTGAGTTTAGCCTACTTAATTACCTACTGGATATCAGTAATTGAGCAAAATTACAGCTTTGTGACATCTTATACTTACTGATGTAGGTTTTGGAGCCTCACTCAAGGCGTGTGGATGAAGGGTTTAGTGAGGCGCGTGTTCTTGCAGAGGTGAGCTTGTTACCTGATAAGATCCGGGTAGCTTCGGGCAGACGAGCAGTGGCCATGGCAACAGGGGTGGTTGACCGAACTTTCAAACGTGGTCAAGTACAAAAACAGGTCTTGGTTGTTGTGACATCAGGTTGGTCCATTATGTGCTTTGATCACAACCTGCAGAAACTATGGGAGACAAACGTTCAGGTGAGAGCACGAAAGGCAATTTTGGAATCATAGTGTATGTGATCAAATTAATAAACTTTTACTGTTTTAGGAGGATTTTCCACATAATGCTCACCATAGAGAGATATCTATCTCTGTAAGTAATTATACATTAAAACATGGAGATGCTGGTCTTGTAATTGTTGGTGGACGAATGGAAATGCAGCCACATGTATGTTTTTTTCTCAACTTTTTTGAATTTGATCAAACAATATTACATAGTGAACTTTAGAATTATATTACTAATTTCCTTATTTCAGATGCACCTAGATCCTTTTGAAGAAATACAAATGGCTAAAGAAAATGCAGATCAACATAGAAGAAGTGCAAGTGAAAAAGAAGTAAGTAATTGCAAATTAATTTCTGTATCATATTTTTTAATCAAACATTTCATTTCATTTCTTTTCTTTTGTTTTTGTTTTTAGTCTGCAGATGCTTCTGCTGCTGTGGATTTACGACATTTTGCATTTTATGCTTATGCGGGGCGAACGGGTACACTTCGCTGGAGTAGAAAGAATGAGGTTATTTAAGTTAATGCTGAGCACGAAAACTATACTATATTTTCATTTACTTTAAGTTATTATTGTTGAATAATAGAACATTGAAGCGGCTCCTTCAGAAGAATCAAGACTAATCCCACAACATAATTATAAGCTAGATGTTCATGCTCTTAATACACGTCGACCAGGAGAGGTACTCAAAACACATGTTTTATATATCTTAATCATTGTTTCTGAACATTTTCATTTGTAGTTTGAATGCAGGGAGTTTAGAGAATCAATTCTTGGAATTATGCCACATCACTGGGTGAGTGAAAGGAGTTTGCTTTTCATTTTTTTAAATTTTTTTTATTTTTTTAAAATCACCTGACAAGTTTTGTGTGCCACAGGATAGACGGGAGGATACAATGTTAAAGCTGGCCCACTTTAGGCGACACAAAAGGAAGGCAGTCAAGAGAACACCTGGAAAAACTTCAAATTACCCTTTTCACAAGCCGGAGGAAAACCATCCTCCTGGGAAAGACTCAACAAAAAAGATTTCAAATTTAATTGGAAAAGCTGCAAATTTTGCAAACTCAGCCAAGACAAAAAAGGTAAATTTTGGAAATTTGTTTTGGTATTTTTACATGTTACTGAAGGAATTTTATGATCTTTTTGCAGGCATCACCTTATGTTCCGACAATTACAAATTACACACAGCTTTGGTGGGTACCAAATGTCGTTGTGGCTCATGCAAAAGAAGGGATTGAGGTTTTGCATTTGGCATCCGGTCGCACGTTATGCAAGGTAACATCACGCTTTTGAAACTAAGTGAACGTTCAGTGAACCGTTCGGCAGGAAGTTTGTTGATGTTCGTTTATTTAATGAACGAGCGAACATGTACAACTTTTTTTTATTCATCTAGTTAAATGAGCGAACATGAATCATGTCTCGTTTGCTCATTTATGTTCATCATTTACGCTCGTTTTCGCTTACTTATGTGTGTTATAAGTCCGTTCGTTTATATATTCAGTTAAAAGTTTTAGACCCATCACAATTTAGTCTAGCTTTATTAGATTTCTAGGCCGACAGGATTGATGTTCACGTTTAATTATAATTGGTATACGCTTGGCTATGTTTATTATTCTATGTTTGTTCATTTGTGTTTGTAAACCGTTTGTTTATATATTATTAACAAGCAATCATAAACGAACACGGACACACTCATGTGCTTAAAGAACAAACAGGAACAAAAAAAAACCCGTTCATTTAATCATTTGTGTTCGGTCGTTTGTTCAGTTAAAGATAAACGAACGAACACAAACGTGTTCCATTCGCGTTCTTTCTACTCGTTTACAAGCCAACAAAGCTATATTATTAATTACTACTACAAATATTTGTGTCCATGTATCATGTGTATATCAATTATTTATCCCCATATATATTTTTGTTGAGTTATTTCCAAAATTTTGCTTTCTTCAGCTTCACCTTCAAGAGGGTGGCCTGCATGCTGATATAAATGGAGATGGAGTTCTTGATCATGTCCAGGTTTAGCTTTTGCAGCTTTGAGCTTTTTTTTTTGTCTTATCATTTGTCATTAAATTATATTAATAATATACTGTGTGCAGGCCGTTGGAGGGAATGGTGCTGAACAGACAGTTGTTAGTGGATCAATGGAGGTGTTGAAACCTTGTTGGGCTGTCGCAACGTCTGGTGTACCCGTACGCGAACAGCTTTTTAATGTTTCTATATGTCACCGCTCACATTTCAACATATTCCCTCATGGAGAATATTCTAGAAGCTTTAGTAGATCTGCAGATGTAACTTCACTCGAGGTAGCAACACCAATCCTCATCCCGACAAATGATGGTCATAAACATCGAAAGGGTAGCCATGGAGACATTGTTTTTTTAACAAATCGTGGCGAGGTATGAAATATAAATCATTAATATTCTAGTTTTTGTTATTGTTCTTTTAACAAACTAAACCGGTGGGATTGTGTGTGGCAGGTTACAGCGTATTCACCTGGTCTGCATGGACAAGAAGCGATCTGGAATTGGCAGCTGTTGACTGGTGCAACATGGTCAAACCTTCCGTCACCAGCAGGGATGATGGATGCTGGTTACGTGGTCCCTACTTTGAAACCGTTTAATTTACGGATGCATGATAATCAGCATTTTATCTTAGCGGCAGGTGATCAAGAGGCGGTAGTAATATCGGCTGGCGGAAGTCCACTGGCTTCCATTGACCTTCCTGCACCACCAACTCATGCCTTGGTTGATGCGGATTTTTCAAATGATGGGTTAACTGATCTTATTGTTGTGACTTCTAATGGGGTGTATGGGTTTGTTCAAACGAGGCAACCGGGGGCTCTGTTTTTTAGCACACTTGTTGGCTGCTTAATTGTTGTGATGGGGGTTATATTTGTCAGTCAACATTTGAACTCAATGAAGGGAAAACCTCGAGTTCCATCGGGCCACATTTGAAAAAGATTGACCAGAGATGGTTTACAAAGATGATGTAAGGTGTTTAATGAAACAATGAAGTGTCTTTATTTGTTTTTAAGTTGGTTGTTAAGAGAGGTGCTATGAGGTTGTAGTATAAGAGGGTTTTATGTATACAAACTCGCGGACTGGTAGACCATTTAGTCATTATGCAGTTTCATTTTTGTAAATTCGGTTATGGTGTTGGTTAGAGAGTGAAAGAGTCTATTTGCAAGATCTTTACTTTATTTAGCCAAAAGTCTTTAAAGTAAATGCGCAAGTACTAAATCTGTAGATACACATATTTTATCAGAGTGATTTCAAGGCATGGAGGAGCTGTTGATTAGATGTGATTTCATCTCTCCATAAGATTAATATTACGGGTTAGCATTCTGAAATTACTAATTTGCCCTCAAATTGAATTGGATAACTATTAAGCGTTTTGGTAGTAACTTAGTTTTCTAATTTTAGTTTCAAGAAATAAATGTAGAAGTTGGAGATGTGAAACCTATAAAGATGTTTGTGAGATTGCATGGCTACTTGAGAAAAGTTGTGTAGATTAATAGAAAGGTTTGTGGGAAGGTTGCTTGTAGGTGGTGTTAATGATTGTCATACTACAGGCGACAGTGAAAGACACACCACGTAGAAACCACCTAGGCAAAGGGGTGATCACACTGAGGAGTGCTATGGTTAGTGAAAGGCGAGGTGTTGCTTTCTGATTGGCTCCACCAAAATATAAATATTATTAAAAACTAAGCCATCTCCTTTCACGTGTGAAAATTAACCAAACTCATTTTCACATTCACTTAAAGGGTGAGGGGTAGCGTGGTAAGAGTGACGGCTATGTGGCATATTCCATTTTCACGGTCGCATAACATAACCTTTGGCCTAAAGGTTTGTTTGTAGAGGCTTTTAGCTTTATGACCCTTTATGATAGATGCTATAAAAGGATTTGTGGGATAACTTTGTCTTTTAAAACTGTGCTTAGAATTTCACAAAATCAACGGGTATAAGTAGTGGCAAAAGCGCTAGGATATTCAGAAGATTTCGGTTTATACTCGTTGGTATTCCATGGTGAACGTATTTGCATTGTTGATGTTCTTCGGTTTGATGTGAACCTTAGCATAGACGAGGAACAAACCGAGTTAAGCAAAATGTAACCGTATTAACCATATCAAACAAATACCCGATGGTTCAGTAAAGTCGTTTAATTATGAAAACCAAAAATTGAGGTTCAGTTTTGGTTTTTGTGTGTGGTATACTGGTATATATAATCGATCAACAATTATCGAGCAGGCATGTTATTGCTAGCTTGTGTGATTTGAGGACCTTCTTGATGTGAAATAAACAAAATTTTGTCTATGCTCTTTGCCTGTTCTAACTCAAAGGATATTAGAAGTTGATTTTATCATGAAGCTGCTACTACATGTGTTATGTTACACACTAAAATAATGATTTCTTTCTTGATATATACTGTATAAAAAACAACATAATATTTATCATCAACATCTATATATAGACACACATACACACAAGAAGCTATTATGAGCTAAATTAGATTATGCAAGACCATTTGTGAGAAATGGTAGAGAAATAACAATAATAATGTGTAAGACTAAGAGAGAAAAAAGGGCAAGGCAGAAATGTGGCAACAAATGCAATACCCTTGTCTTTTGGATCTTGACAATCTAATTTTTTTCTTTCTTACAAACTTACTAAAAAACTTCTCTTTGTGATTGTAACCATCATGCCCACCGGAAAACACCGCGCAAACAAGCGATCTTCTAGTGGTTCCTATGCATCCACCATCTCCACCCTTGTCGTTGTATGCATATTCATGTTAGTGTCTGGATGCTCACTTCCAACTCCTATGCTTCCTCAAACAAACCCATAGCCAAGATCACCATCCGCAAGATCCCCATCGACCCTCCTGCTTTTGAAGACAACCCGGGTGACCTTCCTGAAGATGCCATCCAACCGGACGATGGTTCAGGAACACGCTTTGACCACCCGACCACCAGGTCAAATGTTACCAAACCACAAGTTGACAAACAACCACGTGTTGAAAAGGAAGCTGAAGAGACTCAAAATCAAAATGTTGAGCGAGTCCCGACGTTTGATAACACTACGGGCGTTGAAGAAAAGAAAACTCGTAAACATGCATACGTGGCAGATGTCAGTAAAACGGGTGCGATGAAAAATGAGGAAAATGATGTATCAGAGGACGAACAAAAGAAAAATCAAAATGATATGCAGACGGACGCGTCAAGTGGCAAGGATACCGAAGAGCATGATGTAACCGAAGACGAACAAGAACAAACACAAAATGATCAAATACAAACGAACGAAGAAAAACTAATAGAAACTGAAAACCGTTCAGAAAATAAAACAAAAATGCCAGTGGATGAAGTAAAAAAAACAGACAGCACCGCTATTGCCATCATAGCACCGACTAAAGACTCAAAGGCGACGACAAGCAGTGGGACAATGATGGTTGGTGGAAGTTCTTCCGGGATTCCAATGGAGTCAAATGAGTCAAAGAGAGGATGGAAGACTCAAGCGGGTCAGTCACACAACGAAAAAGAACGACTAAGTGATGTCGCTGGCGTGGCACCCGGTTACAAATGGGAATTATGCAATGTTACAACTGGGACAGATTTTATACCTTGTTTGGATAATGAAAAAGCAATCAAGAAACTGGCTGGTAGGAATCATTATGAGCATAGGGAACGACATTGCCCAGAGGTGGGTCCCACGTGTCTTGTACCGATACCCGAGGGTTACAGGACATCGATTCCATGGCCTCATAGCAGAGATAAGGTATAGTTTTACTATATTATTATAATATGTTGATACTTAATATCATACATATTTGGTCATGTTTAAATGATAATATAAAGATGTAAATGCATAATGTACCACACAAGTCATTAGCAAATGTAAAGGGCCACCAGAATTGGGTCAAAGTGACTGGAGAATTTCTTACTTTCCCGGGAGGTGGAACTCAGTTTATACACGGTGCTCTGCATTATATTGACATGCTACAACAGGTAATAAGTTAATCAATTTAATTAAGTTATTTAAGTAGTTATAAAGTATGAATAATTCGCGGGGCTTTCATTTAACGCAGGCAGTGCCAGAGATTGAATGGGGAAAGCACACTAGAGTAGTTTTAGATGTAGGGTGTGGTGTAGCAAGTTTTGGAGGCTATCTTTTTGACAGAAATACCCTTACAATGTCGTTTGCGTCTAATGATGAACACGAGTCTCAAATTCAGTTTGCACTTGAAAGAGGAATACCTGCTATTTCTGCTGTTATGGGCACTCGTCGGCTACCATTTCCAAGCAACGTTTATGATCTTATACATTGTGCTCGGTGTAGAGTACCCTGGCACAAAGAAGGTTCAAACATGAACTTTTTTGTTTATTTCATAAAAAAAATACTAGCTTTAGTCTTTAGAACCTGAAATACCATATGAACTGAGTTAATATTCTTTCTCTTAAGGTGGAAAGCTTCTTCTGGAGGTTAATCGTCTGCTTCGTCCGGGAGGTTATTTTGTTTGGTCAGCAACGCCTGTGTACCGAAAAGATGGAGAGGATGCAAAAATATGGGAAGGTATTGTTAAATAATATTCATGATTAATAAAATTATATTAACTTTAAGTAACTAAAATAAAATAAAAAACTTACACTCAGAAATGTCGGCTTTAACTGTTGCAATGTGTTGGGAGCTTGTTACTATCACTAAAGATGAACTCAATGAAGTTGATGCAACCATCTACAGAAAACCAGAATCAAATGAATGCTACAGTGGAAGAAAAGTACAAGAACACCAATGTGTAAACCGGATGATGATCCAAATGCTGCATGGTAAACATGTAAAGAATAAAGAAAAAATAGATCAAATTTAACTTTTAACTTTGTAATTTATAAATAAATTATTCGAGTTTTTTTTGGCAGGTACATACCTCTACAGGCATGTATGCACAACAACCCAATCGGAGACATAGAGAGAGGTTCAAGATGGCCCGAAGACTGGCCCGTTAGGGTCCAAACACCGCCGTATTGGTTAACCAACTCCCATATGGGAATTTATGGAAAACCATTTCCAGATGACTTTAAAGCAGATTATGATCATTGGAAAAAGATTGTAACCAAATCATATATGAAGGATTTACGGTTAAACTGGGCCAATGTTAGAAATGTTATGGACATGAGAGTTGTTTATGGTGGGTAAGTGCGAAATCAAACATTCGTCTACGTTTAGTTTTAACTATTAAGATACAATTTGAAATCTTACTAATGTATGTTGACCCGTTGTTAACAGGTTTGCTGCAGCATTAAAGGATTTAAAACTATGGGTGATGAATGTAGTGAGCACAAGCTCTCCCGACACGCTGCCAATAATATTCGAGAGGGGTCTTTACGGAATTTACCATGACTGGTGTGAATCTTTTAGCACATACCCTCGAACATATGATCTGCTTCATGCAGACCATCTGTTTTCCATGCTGGCAAAAAGGTGCAAAATCGCACCTGCCTTCGTTGAAATGGATAGAATTTTGAGGCCAGGCGGACAACTGATTGTTCGAGATGATGCCAGCACGATAATGGAAGTTGAAGAGTTGTTAAAGTCACTACATTGGGATATCCTTGCTAAGAAGCAAGGAATATTAAGTGCCCGAAAGTCAACTTGGAGGCCGGATGTTTATGCGGTAGCTTTGTAGTCAAATAGATGATTCTAAATATGAGATGATGCAAATCTTGAAATGTGAGGTAAAACACACATGAAAAAGTGTTGGAAAGTAAGAAGTTAAAAACTTGACATTAAAAGATAATACTGACAGTTTCACTTCTTATTCAGTTTGAACCTAGTAGATCTTGCAACATACCATTCTGAACAGCTTAAATTATTATTTACATAGCATAAAGAAACATTAGTAAATAACTTTAGAGTAATCAAATAACATAACCAGAAATAAGAGAAGAAAAGCTAGCTAACCATCAGCACGATCGACCAATATGTTTCCGGTTCACAAATATCCAACCAGGAAGCACATTCTGGATTTGTACTCGTCATCTGAAAATAACATAACATAGTTTAGTATGTTTATGTTTAACCATTAATTAGACACATATTATTCCAAGTGAAACTGCCTCAAGAAAATGTAAACAGTTAGTTGTCAAAAGAAAGAAAGAAGGATTATTCAACAAATACCTCATAGAAGATCAAGCTCCACAATATAAGGTTGCTCATTTAGTTCACTAAATATGCATTTTGCGCGTAGACAGATAACACCAAGTGTTGTCATATTGTTTCTAACAAACTGTATATTCAATTTATATTATGGTAGAACCATCAACCATATGCTTTCTTCACAAAAACTATACACTACTTTCTTGATTGGAGAAGATTAATAGTTGAATAATAATTAGAAAATAGAAGGCAGCACTATATGCAGCAAGAGGCTATCATAAGTCATAACTACTCATACATTACGCATATCAATTGTAAACGAACCGGATGTTCAGTAAACTATTCGTGAACCGTCCGGCGGAAAGTTGTTTATGTTCGTTTATTAGTAAACGAACTAACATAATCAAAGTATTTGTGTCCGTTTAATTAAACGAACGAGCATGAACGCATGTTTCGTTTGTTTGTTTTTTCTCTATTTATTTATGTTCATTTACATATTAATAGAAAATATATAATTGGCTTTACATTTGTTCGTTTGTGTTCATATCTGTCCGTTTATGTGTGTTTGTTAGATTTTAAACGAAGGAACATAAACGAACACGAACATGTTCGTTTTTAAACAAACAAATATGAGCACAAATATTTGTTCGATTAAGTATTCATGTTCGTTCGGTTCATTTGCAGTCCTAGTCTTCATCACAAATGTGAGAATGTGTGGGGGTTATGATTGATGTTTTTACAAAATAAAAATGTGAGCTGTGTTCGAGTTGAACAATTCAACTTGTCAATCCGACAATTGAATTTTTGAATTTTCCTGACACTCTCCGGGAGCATTTTGTTTATTGAAAATTGACAAAAGGAATTAAAATATGTCAAATGAACTTTGATTTTTTATATACATTATTATTTGGAACCTACGCTTTACGGTAGGACTGTTAAACCAAATAGAAAAACAAACCTAAAATGTTAAACTACACACTCTCTTTATGACGTGTTAAATCACAAAATTTAGAACGAAACGTAAAACATTATCGTAGAAGATGATAAGTAAGTTGAAAAGAAAAAAAGCATTATTCAATCGGCTATCCATTGCGACGCGACCGTTAATTAAAAAAAATAGATGAAAAAACATTGAATACACGCTTGATAGTTTGTATTTATATTAATACTCTAACGTGTTGCAGCGGGATCTTTAAACCAAACAAAAACTTAGAGTTAGAAAATTAAACCATGCACTTATGTTGTAACATTTAAAACTCATAAATTGAATTATAATAATAGTAGTTAAATAAAGTTATGAAGTATAAGGTTTCTTAAACTAAAAGTAATGCATGGGGACTAATTTGAACTATTACTAATACTCTAATAAAGAAAAATAAAATAGCAATAAATTCTTGTACATTAAGCATTAAATTTGTATTAATGGAAACACAAATTAACAAATCAACTTCAAAAGTTTGAAGCATGGACAATACTAACAAATAAAACTAAGAAAGGAGTTAAGACAATAAAAGAACCGAAAAATGAATAGTAACAATGTGAGGGGACACCAAGTTGCAAATTAATATATATTTAATGGTTAAAAAAATAATTATGTTTGGTTTGTAAATTTGGTAAAGAAGTTAAAGTGTGATGACGACAGTTATTGTAGCAATGTTTGTCATGGTGAAAGTTATACCGCTGGTGATAGTAGTGGTGGTGATGGTAGCAAATTCCTAGGGCGCTCTATATGATGTTTGATTAACATTCAGGTCTAGTGTATGCTCTTTAGATTCAATAATCGTTTTTACGATGAATTTGACAATGTGTTACTTGTGTCCTTAAGATCCATGTATCATTTTAAGAGGAGGAATTTAAGTTTATACTCATAAAACTCTAGCTAAATTTTCAAAATAATTAGTTGAATGATTGGGAAAACGATTGCTTAATGTTTGGAACTTGTAGGAAACTTTGTAATTTCGAACGACGATGCATTTATACTATGTTATCACATTTTAGTATGTGAACGGACCTGAACCAATCCAAAAGTTGTAGTGTCGAGTTGGTAGAAATCCAAGCACAAAAAGGTATCCCTGTATAAAAAAATATTGGATCTACCATTTGTTAGAATGCGAAATCGACCTCTGCTTCCTCTTCTTTATTGTTGCTACATATTTTAACTTATACCCTTTTCATCCCAAGAACACCATCGCAACTGGCCTTTTTTCTTAACAATATGGGGTTATTGTTTCCTCCTCACAACTGATTCAAGTTTACTTTTATTTACTTGATTAGTGTTTCTTAAAATGGGTGTTTTGATATCGTAATATGATCTTTTTCAGATTCTGTTTGAATAATTTCTGTTTTCAGACGGTCTAGAAATCATCACAATATGGGTACCAAATATGGTTTGATTTCGGTACACATGTTCATGTCCTATTATCGTAACTGATCTTTACTCATCCCTACAACATATAACAAAAGTAGTGACGGAACACACAAAATGCTTCGACAAAAAACCATATCTATAACTTTTAGCAAGCCATGTAAAACGTAAGTATAATTTACTTAAATATAGGTTGTTTTAATGCTAAAGTAATTTATAACTTTTAACATAGTTTAGTATACTAACATTATCATTACTTTCTAAATATACATCTTTTAAGCTTTTGATTCTTGAATAAATGTATACATTGAACGAATGTATGTTTCAATAAATTCTTAAATGGGACTTCTATAAATTATACAAACAAAATAACTTTATGTAAAAGGCTAGAAGCCTAGAACTTATGCCGAAAAGTGTGGAAGCGCTATGCCGAAATCGAAGAGTCTGACGTGGCATGGTAACACCATCTCCTAGCTTTGGATTGAGAAAACGAGACTATGAGATGAAGCAACCGACACAAAATCGCCAGAACACGATACATTCACAATTCGGTAAAAGCATAATGTTCTCCATCCCATAATTGTTTTATATAAAACAAGTAATGTTTTTAAAAGCTCATGAATATCATGATTAATAAAAAAAATATAGTCGAACCCAATTAATATTCTTAAGAGTAAAATGTCATTTTTGTTCTTGTGGTTTGACAAATAATGCAAATATAGTCAAAAAAGTTTATTTTTTGCATATGAACCCTCCACGTTTTTCAATTCTTGCCAATTATATCCAAATCACTAACCCCGTTAGATTTAATCATTAAGTTAGGGGTAGACATATCTTTCACTCTTTCTTTGTTATAATACTTATTTCAGTGAACTGCGGTTTTTGTCCCTGTGATTTGTCCAAATTTACGGTTTTAGTCCAATAGTTTCAACTTTGCAATTTCCGTCCCTATCAAATTTGCGATTTTCGTCCTTGTATTTTCATTTTACTTGCAATTAAACCCAAATATTAACCCCGTTAAATCTGGTCGTTAACCCATCTGCGTGCCCCTCACGTGACGGCCAATTTTGTCGTTTTTCTCCCAAAATAAATCTCAGTTCTAATTCGCAAGCCCCCTCACGTGAGGGGCTGGTGTGTATTTTGGGGAAAAAAGGACAAAATTGCCCCTCACGTGAAGGGCACATTGATGGGTTTATCGATCAGACTTAACGGGATTAGTGAATTCAGGTTTAATTGCAAGTGAAATGAAACCATAATGATGGAAATTGCAAATTTGAAACTATTGGACTAAAAGATTTGGACAAACCATATGGACGAAAACCGCAGTTTGCTGAAATAAGTATTATAATAAAGAAGGAGTGAAAAGACATGTCTACCTTTGACTTAACGATTAAATTTAACGGGGTTAGTAATTTGTATGTAATTGGCAAGAATTGAGATACCTGGCGGGTCCATATGCAAAATATAAACTTTTTGAACTAAATTCGCATTATTTGTTAAACCATAAGGACGAAAATGACACTTTACACTATTCTAATGAAGATAGTTAAAGCCTGGTTTAGTGATTTAGATCTAACTAATGATGATATTGGGTCAGGCTAAACGTACCCCCCTCCCTTGCTATCCATACACCCCTCCTGAACTTTCATTTCCCTTTAACATTTATAATTGACATGCTAGTCCCCTCTTATTTTATTTTATAATTTTCTCAAATTACTAAATAAAAACCTATTAAGTTTTTATTTTTGTTTTATAGTTTTTTTTTTATATTTTTGTTATTGATTTTATTATTTTATTTCTTTAAGATCTTAGTAAAAGTTTATTTATTCTTTTACATGTATTAAAAAGTTTTGTATGTTTTCTCTAGCTAGTTTTTTTTTTTTTTAAATGTATTCAAAATAATTTGATTTTTTTGTTAGGTTTGAATACATGACATTAATGTTACATGATAAAAGAGTCAACTTTTTTTTATATCAAATTGTATGTTATTTAACCTTTTTATTTATAAACGTAATACGTTTTTATAGAAGAATGTAAACTATCCCTTAATTAAAAAAAACGCTCTTTAAAAAGATTAAAGCAAGTATAGGGAAAAAAACATTTTTCTAAGTAAGAAAAAATATGTTTTTAGTAAAGGATTTTAAATATACATAAAAAGATAAATAGAAAAAAATTGTTAAATAAAAAATAGAAAAAAAAATGCTTTTATAAAGGTAATAATAATAATAAAATATAACAAATGACAAAAGAAACAACAAAAAGATTTAAATTGTATTAACGTAAAATTTGAAGGAGGGGGTATGTTTAGTAAAAATGAATGGGAGAGGGGTACGTTTAGCAGCACCCTTGATATTTGGTTTTGTAATTTAATTAAACTAATAAATAATAATATTTTGTTTCAGGTATTCGCTGGATTTTTCTCTTTATGTAGCAACTACAATTTAATGAGTTAAAAGTAAAAAATCTTACAAAGTAGGACAAAAGTCCCAAACATTAAAAAACAAATAAATATAGAAACATTGCTTCTTCCCCTCTTTCAGTTATTGTTCGTCACAGACGTTACGTACGTCATGAATTTGCACATCTCAAATTCGATACTCATACTCTAAATTTGTATTTGTGTTCTCCACCCAAATGAATTGAATTATTCGAATTCGACTTATTTGAGAATTTAGGGTTTGTTTTTGTGTGGAGAAGATGACGTCAGCAGCAGTGGCTGCTGTTACTGCTTGGCTTCCTGAAGATGACTTGCTCCTCAAGAATTCTATTGAGGTAGGTTTTCACACATCCGTTTAATCGATTCCATTGTTAATTTGTTATTATGTTATTGTCTCAGATATTTTAGGTTTAATTTGATGCTTTACTCTATGTTAATTGTAATTGAGTTATTTAATTTTGTTTTGTATTTGTTAATTAATTTATAGCCTTAATATATGATGTGTATTGCTTATAGTTATGTATTAGTGGCCCTAATTAACTTGCTTATAACATTTTTGTTACATTCTACTAATATTTCGAGTAATTCAGACCGCGCGCACGTTACTAAGCGTAGTTTGCCCTAATATATGCATTATTTGGGTCCTTGCCCTAGAAGCTATTGCGTTTCTGAAAAGAGTACAACGGGTCGTGCACAGGAACTTATCGACGCCAAAGAACTATAACTTTGTTTTCAGTAGGATCGGTTTTGCTATTCAATAGGGGGTGGCGGTGCAGCTTGTTGCCCTCTTGCCCACCACTCTGTTGTAATTGGATCCTTTTGTTCAGTATATGAAATTATTTGTGTATTATATTACTGAGATGTATGCTTCCTTTTCGTTTTTGTCTAATTATTTGACTATGGAATATTGGAATTGAAACATTTTCATACATCTTAATAGAAGAATGATATAAGGATCTGTTATAGGATGTATGAAATGTTCATATAAGCATATGCTTGTCATCATATTGTAAACTTAGCTCATTGTTTTTTGTTGATTTTCTGTTTTTGTTTTCTTTTTCAGGGTGGAGCTTCTCTCGAAGCACTTGCTAAAGGGGCAGTAAACTTTTCACGCAGATTCACGTTACGTGAAATTCGCGATCGGTGGCATTCTCTTCTTTATGATCCTGATGTTGCCACTCAAGCTTCTGCTCGCATGGCGGAACTTGAATTATCTGGTTCTAATCCATCATCAAAACCTAGAATAGACAAAGCCCCCGAGAAAAGAAAAACCAGAAGCATCCGCAGACATTATTATGCCATGCGTAAACGATTGAAAAACGAGTTTTTTAGCTCTCAAAATCTCGGTTTTTTTGAAGAACGCAATCTTCATAAGTTTCAAGATACAACTCATGGTGGTGATGCTATGATAGATGATTGTCTTGCAAATAATCTAGGGTTTGAGGAAAAAGATTTTGAGATCTTGCGTCGAGCTTTTCCTGAATCGTTAACGAGTATATCTACTACTGCGACTACTACTGCTGCTGCTATTGTTAATAATAATCCAGATCATAATTTTCATTTGGAAAGATGCAATAAATCAGTTGAAAATGAATTGATGGTAAAAAATGCCACCGGTATTGATGAGTCGGGCCCATCTGAAACTCCAAACGAAAAACTTTCCAAAATTGATAAATCGGTTTTTGGCGGGAAACACCATTTTAACTCCCCGGTTTCAGACGGTAGTGCTTCGTTTCAGATGAGTGGATTGCCACTCTGGAAAACAATGGAAGATATTTCTGCGCCCGATATGCCAGTTGATGATACCAATGCAGAAAGTCATCAGGTTGCAAAAGAAACATTAACAGATGGGTCCCACCAAGTTTCCATTTTGGCAGACAATGAGTTAATCAGTTTGATGGGTGTTCAAGAAGGTGAATATACAGATTTACCAGAATCTTTACTCGACTTCTCAAATGAGAATGATATTCTTTTTATGGATGATGCAAAAGATACAGTAGATGGAGATGTGCAAGAACGGGATTCGCATTTACATGATGCTGCCACGTCAGCAGTTGCGAGTCCTAACCTAGAAGAGTTGAAAGATTCCTCATTTCATAACAATCAGCATGATGCTTGTCATCAGGAGCTTACTGAAGGAACGATTATTTGTACTTTAAACAGAGAAGATCCCGATATTCCATGTAATGATGATATTTTCTTGCTGATTCACCCGTCCACTCAATTTGCTTCATCAGCTGGACCACAGATTGTTGCAGATTCTAGTGGCCCGCTATCCTCGTCATCACTTGAGAAAGATGGCGAACTTGGACTAATTACAGTTAGAAAAGGGAAAGAACTAGCGCCAAGTTTCTCACGGTCAGTTACAGGTGGACCAACTGTATTACTTGTGTTTAAACGCGAGCCATCTGATGGTGAATACGTTGGCCTGCTTCCTGGAAAGCCTAACAATCTTAGAATTCCTGGTCAAACTCGACCCTTGCCGCCTCTAATGATTAGTGGGAATGGAGTACTAGAGGAAACTGCTAGTAAAGTTGAACCTCAGGTAACAATAATATTCTAAAATTATGTGATATAATATTATCATTTCAATCTTATCTGAAGTTTTTATTTAATTGTGCACAGGTTTTAAGTAGCCCGGCAATGTACAGTGAGATGCCATTACCATTAGAACTTGGCAACGTCAAGATGATTGATCCAGAATCAATGGACGATTCGTATATTAATAATGATAACAACTCTGATAGTGATGGTGACATACCTTATTTTTCGGATGTTGAAGCTATGGTAAAGTTTTGTACTTTCATTTTTTAGGTTTTATTCTTTTATTAATGTTAATATATTATTTCAGCTACTTGAAATGGACTTGACTCATGGTCAGGAGTCATCTTTCACAAGTGAAGGTAATGATTTAATGTTAGTTTTGTAATACTAATCTTGTTTTATATATATTGTATGTTTTGTCACAATCTGCAGTTGCAAAGTATCAATTTGATGATGCTAAAAAGATGATCATGAGGCTGGAACAGGCGGCTCGTTCTTCTTTCCAAAGAGCCATGTCATCACATGGAGCACTTGCCATCTTTTATGGTCGACGCTTGAAGCAATATATCAAGAAAGCTGAGGTATGCAGATTAGTTTCTTTTGGTTTAAGAGTTAATTGCACACATGGGCCCTTGTGGTTTGATCATATTGCATGTTCGGCCCGTGAATGAAAATTGTAAACTTGGTCCAAAGTTCCACATTTGTTTCTTTTGATGGGTATGCAACTGAGATGTTACAGTTAATCTTTTGGGATGTTTTTTTTAACGGTTGTGTAACTAAGATATTACAATTTAATCTTTTGGGTTGGTTTCTTGAGTTCTGTGAAATAATACAAAAAACCAGCTGCTCAGTTTGTGGCAGGAGCAGGACTGAAGTCAACAGAAATTTTTACCAATACTGCTTGATCTATGGATTGTGATGTTATTTGTGTTTTGAAGAGAGAAATAAAAGAGAAAGAGTTAATTGCACAAATGTTTAGTCTAAGTTTGCGATTTTTTTCATACCTGGTGGCCAAACATGCAATGTGATTACACCACACGAGCCATTTGTGCAATCAACTATAAGAGAAAGTATAAAATGACGAGTATGCCCTCACATGGAATGAGGTTACTCAACCCTCAAAACTGACGAGCATTAATGTTTGGGGCTAAACGTGCACGGTGCACCCGTATACAAATATTACCAAGTTTTCAAGTTTTTATTCCAGGGGAGCAAACATGCAATATGATCAAACCACAGGGGCCCATTGTGCAACTAACTCTTAGTATAGTTATTAAAGCTGTTACACTTTAGTTAGATTGAAGCCCGGGATGATAAATTTTTTGTGTTTTGCAGGTCACAATTGGAAGATCAACAGACGACACCGAGGTTGATATTGATCTAAGAAAAGAAGGTCGTGCCAACAAGATATCCAGGCGGCAGGTGATAATCACTATTTTAACCCTGTATTAATCTATTCAACATGTTATATATTATATAAATCTCCCCTTGTTTATGTTGTCAGGCTATCATAAAGATGGATACAGATGGATCATTCAGTCTAAAAAATCTTGGTGCGAGTTCGATCTCAATCAATGGCAAAACAGTGGTTCATGGACAGGTGGTTGCACTCGCTTCAAGTTGTTTAATTGAGGTAATTATGTCTCCCTGTTTTAATTTCAATTAAAGCAAATATTTTGAAATGGCATTTAATTTTTTATGTACAATTGACATGTTTATTTCGAAATGGTAGATACGCGGGATGAGTTTTGTGTTTGAGATCAATGACAAGTATGTGAGACAGTTCTTGGATAACCAACAAAACGTTCCAAACTAAAGTGCAGTCACATGACTTTGACGGTATGAGAGGAAGCGCATAAATTTCAAGCGGGCCCTTCTTTTTTGCCTGATCGTATAATTATGTACTTTTGTTAAAAATTGTGAATCCTTGTCGTGTTACTTAGGATATGTATACCATATGCTTCCCCATAAATATGCAATTGTGTAGATTTGTAATATATATCATAATCTGTAAACATGGTTGCTTTATTTTATTTAGTCTTGGGGACATTGAGTTTGACTTGCTTTTCTGTCATTTTATCTTCTGTAACATCTCTGTTTCAGAGATTGATAATTTTTAAGCAGTTTATATTAATCAATTTAAAAAATATTTTCATATGCTGAAGAGCTTACTTGTTACAAACAAGTGAAGTTACCTGTATCTATCGAAACATGGTTAGTTCACATCAAAAATAATGTAGTACAGTGGGACAGGTATTAAATTTAATAGTATCTAAATATATTACTTATATCCACCATTGCACATAGCACCAGTGGTCTAGTGGTAGAATAGTACCCTGCCACGGTACAGACCCGGGTTCGATTCCCGGCTGGTGCATAATTTTTTAATTAACTCTTTTTTTCAAATGAAAAGGGACTATAATTTAACTACCCTACCCTGCCACTGTTTTAAACAATGTCTAAAGAACGATGCGGGATACAAACCCTTAAATTTAGCCCCCTTTTTGACCATTGTGAGTGGAATGTTGGATGAAAGAGACGTTCCCCGCATGGCCGCATGTAGTTAAGGGCGCACACGTAGATGAGAGAGATTTTGATTGCAACAGTGAGAGGTTGGTAATTGCTTTGGCACATGTTACAGAGGATGGTGGTGTTGTAGAGCTCATTAGTCGTTAGTCGGGCTGTGGGATGGAAGCCAGTGATTAATTGGATTTGAATTTTTATACATAAAATTTTCAATTTTATATATATTCCTAGATTGAAAGCATAAAATTACTCGATGTGGGTATGTCCTTTTGGGCAAGGCAAAGTGACGTCAACAAAGTTAATCCTAATGGTGAGGTTATACATGAAAAGATAAACTAGTTGACAATGAAAGTAGATTTGACGTTGGAGCTGCAAGAACTGTGATGTAGGGTTAGAGACTAGGATTGAAGGAGTCCATGCTAAAAAGAAAGCATAAGCAAAGTGGGGAGTCGAGAATAGGCGAAATGGAATAACGAGTGAAGCAAGGGGGTTGATAATGGTAGTTTATGTGATCTCTACAATATATTGAGGTAAACCTACATTTAAGTTGTTTTGGCCACATTGCATTATATAAGCAAACTGATGTTTACACTACATAAAGTAGTTATGTCTACACTGTATTAGATATGACTACAATACATTTGAAAATGTGCCTATAATATATTTAGGTAAGCTTACATTTCATTTGTTTTGCCTACATTGCATTATATAAGAAAACTGATATAAGAAAACTGATGTCTGCACAACATTATTTTTGCCTACACTGTATATTATGTAAGAGTAAACTGTGGTTTTCGTCCCTGTGGTTTGTCCAAATCTGTGGTTTTTGTCCAATAGTTTCAAATTTGCGATTTTAGTCCCTGTGGTTTCATTTCACTTGCAATTAAACCCGAATTCATTAACCCCGTTAAGTTTGGTCGTTAAACTCATCAGCTTACCCTTCACGTGAGGGGCAGTTTTGTCATTTTTTCCCAAATACACCCTATCCCCTCACGTGAGGGTGGCTTGCGAATTACGACTGGGGTTTCTTTGGGGATAAAAAAAACAAAAATGTCCCTCACGTGAGGGGCACGCTGATGGGTTTAACGACCATACTTAACGGGGTTAATGAATTCGGGTTTAATTGCAAGTTAAATGAAACCACAGGGACTAAAATCGCAAATTTGAAACTATTGGACAAAAGCCGCAGATTTGGACAAACCACAGGGACGAAAACTGCATTTCACTCATTATGTAATATTGGTTTTGTGCGACCGTAATGTGATTAATGATGGAGCTATGATTTAGTAGGAGTGTGTTGAGGTTTATTTGGTGGTGCTCTTCAATAAACCTGCTGTGGATGTAAAGCAAGAACACAACTTGATCTTAGTAGTTATTACTTTTTGATTTTATTATTTATGATGTACTAAGTGCTCGAACAGCACGTTAGTTTACATATATGTAGCTCCAGAATTTAGTTCTACATATATGTAAACCATTAAGTTACATATGTATACTTTAGTATGAGTTCCACAATACAAAAAGTTGTAGCTACAAATACGTAAACACACATTACCTGCAGTATGACTTACCATGTCCGGTTTCAACAAGATAGTTTTGCACATGAGGGGTCTCACAATGTTTAGCCATTTGCGTGGTTCATAATGTGGTTCGGAACAAAAAATATATAAACGTTTCATAAGGAATGAACATTGGCATTCACAGTAGTTCTTATAATTTGAAATCAAAGTGTTGGTGGTATGTCTTCTTTGTTACATGGCATTGGTTTGGGAATTGATATAATCCAACATACTAAATTAACTTATCAAGAAAATAAACCAACAAGCAGAAAAAACCTATCGAAACTCTAAGAAACCAATTACTTAGCAGGAAATGAAATATGAAAACTTTGATCTAACATGAATACCCAATGATCAAAGCTCAAAAGATCGACATTCGTTTGGCCATTCATGACTTGGAGCTATTCTCTTCTTTAGGAAACCAATAACCATCATAGAACCAAAGTGAAACTCCCGATATAGCCACACTATCTTGATTATGATGCCAAGTGTAAAACGTATGTGTTCTGTTCTGTAAATAATGTTAAATTTTGATACATAACTTTTTTTTTTTCATAAATAAGTTTTAGAAAAACATTCCCTTTTCCGTGATCCTATAATTATGCACTTGTATAAAAAATGTTAATCATAGTCATGTTACTTAGGATATGTATACCATATACTTCCCCCATAAATATGCAATTGTGTAGATATGTATTTTTTTTATAAATGTAATTTAATAAAATGGACATTGACTGTGACTTGCTTATCTTTCATTTATCTCTTGTACACCTTTGTTTAAGAAAATGGACAATTTTTAACTTTTATTTTTTATAAAATTAATTAAAAAAATACTATCATCTACAAAGCTAACTTGTTTCATAGAAAATATCTTACTAATGTGAATTTCCCACACGATTTTAGTTGTTATTGATGAGTGAGAAAGGTCATAAATGAAATTTGCTTATATAACTGTCAAAGTGAAAAGACTTTATGTACAAAGTCACCGACAAGTAAGACTTTTTGAACAATGCTTAAAGGACGATGAGGGAAAACAGCCAAAAGATATTCATATAAGAATCCCTTTAACGTGATTGCTCATTCAAACATAGCGTTCAGGCCCGACCCTCACTCAATACCTGATACTTTTTTGAACATATAAAAAGTTGTTAGACCTAAGTGCCCAAGAAATAACATACATTGTTACTATTGGTATATGACACCAAGCAATCGTTCTATGTACATGTCTAAACAGTGACGAATTTAAGAATTTTTTCACAGGGGCCGGAATTTTGGGGATCAATCATATATTACTATATATTATTATTTTTCCCGCCCATTCGGGTTGGTTCGGGCCATATTCAAAATTGATTTATAACTAACCAATGAAATTATGTTAGTAGGCGCACCAAGACGACATGGCCGTGACGAGGTGCAAAAACGTCTCAATTCATGTATACAATAAAATATAATAAGTTAACAATAAGTTATATATGAATTTTTGTATATAAAAAAAAACTATTTGTATAACTTTTCTACTGCAAAAAAATACAAGAAACTTAATGCCTTCGACTCGCTTATTACGTTGTTAATACTTATTGATTTGAAAAGTTAGATAGTAATTATAAAAGAAGTTAAAAAGAAAGCCAAAACTTAGTAATAGACTAAGTTCTATAGTAAATATAATATTAAAAGAGAAAACATGCACATAAACCAAATCTATGTAAACTCTTCCTTATCTTCTTCCTTAAAACATATAGCCATATAGGCAGACGGAAAATGCAATAGTTGCAGGTTTTTTAATCGGAGTTTTTTCTTCATCATTTTCCTTTTCTCCATTATTTTAAAGGCGTCGGTATCGAAATTTGACAGGGGTTGGATCAGAATTTATCGTATATAGAACATTAGGAAAAAAAATTTCACAGGGTCGGCCGACCCCCGTAGTCTTGCTGTAGTTCACCTTGTTTCTGTGTAATTATCCTTTGTTATATGTCAAGATAGTTATCATCAAGAAAAATGGTAATTCTGTAATATCATCAACTATTATTATCATCATATGTTATTGTAAATAAAAAAAAGTAAAAATCATTTTAGGTTGGTTTTTTTCACGAACAGTTCGTTGTGGAGAACCAGTTTGCAATCAATTCACATGACACATGGCAATTAATTATTGGTGGTTATTTTTTTTTCTTTTTACATATTTTTTTAACAATTAATTTATCATATAAATTGATCTTTGTTTAATGACTAACTTCATTTATTTTCTGAATGAAACTAAAACACACTTCTTTAAAAAAATATTTACGAACATTTCGATGCAAATTTGATAGAAAATGTACTTTTTTCCCAAAAATATGTAATTTTTTTATAATAGGATTCCCATATAATATTATTGGTGCATAACTTATTATCTTAAAATTTTATTTTTACTTATATTTTAAACAATTATAAACCATATTTATTTAATAAAAAGTTTGGTTGGATTGGGTTGTGATTTGTGAATGAGAGTAAAATATTCGGTGGATGGAAGAAAGAGAAACGTTGAATCACACACGCGTGTTAACTCACAAAATTAAAATCGAAACGATAAGCAAAAATCTTGTAAAAGATGAAAACAGATTTCATATCAAAGTTAAAAGTGGAAAAGTGTTCGTAGTGAAAACTGAAAAATGCTTCTTTTTTTATAAACTTGTAAAAAATGAAAAGTATAAGGTTAAAATAAAGGAAAATAACACACTCATTTGCATAATGTACAACCTTTTATGAACACAAATGTTGATAATTGTATATTTATAAATGTGTTTTGTAAAAACTATGGCAATTGGATCATTGATAGATTGATGCTTAGAGTTACTATTCTAGAGTTAGTATCTTCTTGAAGGGACTCGAAACCATAGATTGAAGGTATAGTGATCCAAAAACTATGAAAGACGCCTATAATAAACTTGCTAATAAACAAAATGCCACTTTAGCCTATTATTAAGTACCACCTCCCAAATTCTATTCCAGTTTTACAAATACATCCAACCCTCCTAATTATCTTTCTTTACCAAAGACTCACTAGTACCAAAAGAATATCACAGGTAAAAAATAGTGGTTGATACATGAGTTTTGCGGTCAAAAATGGGAGCGATAAAGGACAACAAATAGCTTTGGGTTTTGTCCTGTGAATAACCAAACAGTCAAATTGTCTTTAGATTATAAGTAAAATGAATGACAATGTAACATGCACACGAACACATACTAATAGACTTACATGAAAAACTCTTACAAGAAAAATGGTAACATACACGTATAAAGTATAAACATAATTGTTAGGTGGTAAACGAGCTACTCATGGATCTTGTTAGTGTTTAATAAATTTTATTTTCCAGTTGTGGTGATTCAAATTTCAAACTATCCTCACACACAAAATACGAGTACAAGGGGGCAAGGGGCACATTCAAATTTCAAACCATCCTCACACCCCTTAGATTCCAAGCAAAGCTAACCTCACAGGCACCAAATCCCACATTCCATGAAAATACCCTCGGATCCTAACCATCACATGTTAAAACACCCACGGTAAAAAGGGCAGTTTGGACACTTCAGGTCGAGTTACCAAAGAGATAAAGATAAAGACACAGGTCCGTTACCAAGTGAAGAAACACGGATCTACTCCCCACTAATGGGTCCTAGATCCGATGAGTCAACAGGGTAGGATACGGTTAACTGCCAATACGATATGAACTCAATTGCCCAAAGTCCAGTGACGAAGACTTGCAAAACAGACACCGTGAGCTCGTTACAGGAAGGACAAGAGGGGGGGGTCTTCCCGTAACCACCCTCCGGCGTGAGAATAAGTACAGTTCTGACGAAGATAATGCACTTAAGTAATAGTGATAGTACAGTGGGAGTGAATGAATACCCCATGATGATCGAGAGGGTATTTATAGCCGAAGGGTGTGGGGAAGTGATTGGGCCAGCTGTCCCTTTAGAAGATGCTCGAATAACCGTCTGGACACGTGTCATCATGTGATAGGCTCAGTCTATACGTTGCATGTGCATGTATAACAACCTGGACACGCGTCTTTATCTGATAGGGTGGAATGCACTATCACACCCCGACCAAAGGGGGCGGAACATGCCGGGGTGCAACGTGATTGGACAAATACACAAGACACTAGTTAAAGTGACAATATTTATTTAACTCATTTTATTTCAACAAATCAATAAGCAACACATCTCGTCCACACAAACAAGTTAACTACAAGTAGCAATTATATTGTTCGTTTTACTAATATCCAAATAGTCTTGGTAACGTTTTCGTCGAGTCCTTTAGTCAACAAAAGTCAAACCTGTAACATATCATAAAATAAAGTTTGTCAACACAAAGGTTGGTGAGCAATTCATAAGTTTGAGCATATAAATATATAGTAATAAAAAGCCACAATACTTGTATACAAAACAATAAATAAAAGCTATAAATTTGGATAAAATAGTTATCGCTAACAAGTTAGCGACACCCAACTATAAGGGGTTGCCAAATAGTTTAGGATTTTATAGACAGTTGCTAAACACATTAGCACCACCTAGCTACAAGGGGTTGCCAAGTAGTCTAGGATTTAATAGTTATCGTTAATTGCATTACGTTAACGACACCTTGCCATGAGGGGTTGCCAAATGGTCTAGGATTTATAGTTCCACCATCCAAAAGCGATAAACACATAAGCATATAAGCATGTAAGCATTGAACACCAAATCGAGCAATTATTCAAGTAAGGTATACAATCACGTTTGTGGGTATTAGATTCAAGTATATAAAGCATTTAGTTTGATAAGTATGAAATGCCACCCCAAAACGAAAGATGAAAACAGGGGTATGAAAGTACTCACCTCGATTGACGAATCGGGAAATAATAAATGATCGACAAATAGAAAGCTTGTAAACGAAACGAACGAATCCGAATTGAAACGATAAACACCTTAGCTCAAAATAAATAATGTGTATAATAATGAACTTGAAACCATGAAGAAACTATATTGGAAACAATGAACGATGAGGTTCGGTTGTAAATCGGATTACCGGTTAAGTTGTTAATGATTAGGGACTCGTACTTAAATGATAATTAATATGAAAATAATATTATTTTATTGGGCTTTTAAATAACTAAACCAATATTAAATATAAACAAGACGGGTTTAAAACAAGAGTTCGGTTTTTATAAAAATGAATTGATAATAAAGCTTATAATATTATTATTAATGATAATGATAGTAATGCTAATAATACTTCTAAAAAGATGTTATATATATATAGATATATAAGATAATGATGATAATAATAATAATAACAACAATAATTATTATTAATAATACTAATAATAATAGTTACAGTCTTGGTATTAGTTAAAGTGTTGTTGCTAAAAATAATAATAATAATAAATAATATTGATAGTAAATAATGATACCATACTCGATGTCGGGTTGATTTCCAAACGAATTCATAAAATAAATATAATAATATTATTGTTAATAATAATTGATAAAAACATGATTTTACTAAATAATAATAATATGATCTTTATTAATAATAATAATAACAACTTTAATATTTATAAAAATAATGTTAACAATAATAATACTAATAATATATAATAGTAATACTAAATAAATGTAATGCTAAGTTAAACTTAATAACACTAATAATAATTTTTACGTAGTGATATTAGTATTAATAAGTGAAAGTAAATTTGTTAAGTATATAAAACTAATAACACCAAAACCGGTCTAGGATGAGACCCGAACCCGAGACCTCTAGTACAACAACTTGTGTATAAATAACCGAACCAAAATAACAATTGTTAAATTTAAACCCATAACCAAATTCAAAACAACACTATCTCAATCCAACAAGTTTCAAAGTATATAACCAAACAATATATCCGTTTATTACCAATTTAAATCCGACAATCGACATGAAAATTAATAATAACAAAACCCGAATTTAAATGTACCTATTATATGTTTCATGAATCGTGGTTGTATACCGAGAAGGAATCGAGTCGAAACTGCCGGAGACGACAAAAACCACAGTCCCCGAGGCCAATTTCCGACCACTTGAGGTGCACCGGAATTGAAGAAAAAGAACAGAAAGAGGGAAGAGAGAGGGAGAGAGAGAAGCCGTGAGAGAGAGAGAGAGTGAAAGAGCTGAGAGAGAGGTACACCGGTGGCCGGTTTTCCGGTCACCGGAAAAACGTGTAAAGGGGAAGTGGCTGTCGGGGATGCGCGAGGGGAAGAGGGAGAGGCGGAGAGGAGGGAGTAGGGTGGTCGGAGGAGATGGAGCTTTGTCGCCGGAGATCCGGGGTCGCCGTAAAAACGGCAGGAGGTGGGGTGGCGACGGGATTTCGGAGGAGCCGAGAGTGAAGGAGGGTGGTGGTTTGCGGCTGAGATGGTCGGAGCTGATTCCGGCAGAGGCAGCGGAGGCGGCCGGAACAAGAAATGAAGAAGATGGGTGGATGGTGGTTAATATGTTGTTAGGGTTAGGGTATTTTAGTTCATATATGTATATACATATTTTCACAACAGGCCCCTCAAGTTTGATATTTTGTTTAAAACGAGTTAAAAGGTTTTTTAAAGCTTATAACTAGTTTACGAAAATCATTTTAAACTCTTATGTTTTTTTAACACATTATAATATGACAAAACATCGATTATTGATGATCGAAGTATATAATAATAATTAAATAAGGAAACAAATGTTGAGTCGGGTTTGTATAACAAGAGTTTACAACATGGATACAAATCGAGATCCGAAATTTTGACGAATGTCACATGCACCCCCTGGCCATGTGCACGGTTATAACGGCCTTGCCAGGTGTCATTCTCTGATTAGCTAAGGAATCACGTATTGCTCAAGAAAGCATCTTGGAAAGTCTTCTAGAAGATAATTAGTTATTGACAGCTGTCCCGGAGCATTACCTCGTGGTCATTTACGCGGAAGGATATTCCTTCTTGCGGATGACCTTTGAGGGTGCCAGGATGCTTCCACATGCCTTGTGGGAATGTTTCTCCCTCAGATGATTTATGCGGATGGTTCATATGTCCCGCGGGTGCCTTATGAGGGACTTCTGGTTAAACCGCGGGTAGCACTTAAGGGCATTGGGGTCTTTTTGGTACCCTACCTCTATAAGTCCCCCAGTCCAGTGTTTCTTCCGTGTGAAGTATTTTATGCGGGTGAAATTCTGGTAATGCGTATTTGGGGGCTTTTATTTTTGCAAGTTGGTAGAAAATATCTTCTATTGCTGTGGATAATCATGAAAAAAGGACAAGTTGACCACTCGCAGGTGCGTGTGTAGGTGACATGACTTTTATGAGTTGTCATTGTACCCAACTGTACAACTTTTGCCTTTTTCGAATTTCCTGCGTGACGTGACGTCTGAATACTAGGTTATTTTTTCTCTCTCCACTGTTCATATCCCATCGCATTAATTGCGATGGGTATAAATAGAGGGAGTTAACTTCCTTTCAAAGTTTTATCGCCTTTGAATTCTGAATACTAATTTGCTTTCTTTCTCTTAAACTTTCGATCTTTCTCTTAATTTTCTTTGAAATAACCCAATATTTTATCAAGTGTTTACTATAATGGCAACTGTTCAGTCTGAAGTTGATGAGATAGAAGTCCACTGGGATCAGGACGAATACCAAAAACTCATTACAACCTATGGCATTCCGCGCGGAGTGGGAACCAGAGTTCCCTTCTGTCGGCTCTATCGCCAATTTTCCACCTCCTAGGAAGATGGCGTTGTATGCCGATTTTGATCATGGGAATTTTCGCCTTCCCATCACAAAGTGTTTTCTACGTGTGGTGAAAGCCTATGGAATCAACCTATCTCAACTTCACCCCCGTGACGTCTTGCGAATTCGTCATTTCGAGTTTGTATGTATGGCACATGAGATAGTGCCCCGACTGGATCGGTTCGTTGTGTTCTACAAGATGGCCAACCGGAATGGATGGTTCACTTGCCATAGTTTTCCTGATAGAATTATTGGCAATGTAACTGAGGAAACTTCCAAGGATTGGAAGAAAAAGTTTTTCTGGATTTCTGAGGACGTGGTGCCGGAGACCATGGTCCGTCGTGCTGTTAACGAGCCCTTATTGATATTACTCCGGCTGTACATGAGAAGCGCGACTAGTTCCAAAAGCTAACTTCTTCACCAACCTCGATGCGGGCACTCCCTAAGGAAGCCCTTGTATGGGCATGCATGATTCGCCTATGGCCGTCTCCATTTTTTGAGCCTGTTTTCATTGAGCTAGATGGCCGTATTTTTTTTTCACTTTGTTCTTGTTCCTTTTTGTTTTAAGTTCTATTATTGATGTCTGTATTTGTTTTCAGTTCTTGGATCAATGTTGAATGCTCTAGATGACGGCAAGGGTTGCGTGGGTAGGAATATCTGCCACGCGAAGGATACGCTTGTCCTTGAAAAGACTGCAAAGTATTTTCTCTTCCCGGTTAAAGTGCGTGCTGAACCGGTTGTCTCGGAGGCTATCTTCGAATCAGGTGCGTACATCCTGAACCCTCCGCCTCTTAACGCACTGACCTCCGACGGTACAATCGTTATTTTAAGTGACGATTCTGCCATCCTTGAGGAGGAAAGCTCAGATGATGCCTCTGAAATTTCATCTGTCTCACATTTGCTGGCAGAACTTTACCGGAAGAGGCCTTTTCACGTGTCCCAGGCGAGTGACGCAGGTACCAGTTCTGCGGACGCCGGGAAGGGGCCGAAGACAAAGAAGCGCCGGACCCATCGTCCGAGGAAGCCACCACCGCCCAGTCTTGCGGAGCGTCTGGGGACGGTGACTGGTGAGCTCTTTAACTTTTATTGTTTTTTTTTTGAAAATGAGATCTAACTATGATTTCCTTATGTAGATTCGTCCATTGCTGAAGATTATGTGGCTGGTAGGCTACCAACGCCAACACCGAATGTTGAAAAACAACCGTCTCCTCCTCCGGAGAAGGAAGCGGATAAACCTGCTACCCCTCCTACTGAAACAACCGTGGAGGGGTCCAACATTCAGCCGGTGATTACCGAATCCCTGGATTATCTTTTCCAGGGTGGGGATGCCACTGGTTCTCAAAATGATAATCCTGAAGTCACTGTAGAGGGCTTCAGGATTAATGAATCTCCTCCGCGATCTGCTCCTCAATTTTATTCTACTTCCTCGCCCTTTACGTCGGGCGGAGGAGGTGATTTTTTATTCGGACCATCTGTCCATGAGGCTGGAGGGGGTTCCTCACAAGGGGCGGAAGACAAAGAAGCGCCTGGTACCAGGCGAGTGACGCAGGTACCAGTTCTCCGGACGCCGGGAAGGGGCCGAAGACAGAAGCGTCGGACCCATCGTCCGAGGAAGCCACCACCGCCCAGTCTTGTGGAGCGTCTGGGGACGGTGACTGGTGAGCTCTTTAACTTTTATTGTTTTTTTTTTGAAAATGAGATCTAACTATGATTTCCTTATGTAGATCCATCCATTGCTGAAGATTATGTGGCTGGTAGGCTACCAACGCCAAGACCGAATGTTGAAAAACAACCGTCTCCTCCTCCGGAGAAGGAAGCGGATAAACCTGCTACCCCTCCTACTGAAACAACTGTGGAGGGGTCCAACGTTCAACCGGTGATTACCGAATCCCTGGATTATCTTTTCCATGGTGGGGATTCCACTGGCTCTCAAAATGATAATCCTGAAGTCACTGTAGAGGGCTTCGGGATTAATGAATCTCCTCCGCGATCTGCTCCTCAATTTTATTCTACTTCCTCGCCCTTTACGTCGGGCGGAGGAGGTGATTTTTTATTTGGGCCATCTGTCTATGAGGCTGGAGGGGGTTCCTCACAAGGTGCCTCACAACAGTCTTCCTCCACCCCTGTTCGTCTCGGAACCTCAAGTTCTCATTATTTCGGGAACGTACAGTTGGGAGGAGACTATGACTTGTTTGTCCCGCCTTGGGACCCCTCAGGTTTCTCATCCCAAGACCTGTATGAGTTTTGTTGAACACTGTATGCCGCCGGCTGAAATGGCGTACCAGCAAACTCGCTCCCGCCAAGAACTTCATACTGATTTGTCCGTTTCTTTGACTAACAGCTTAGCCTGTTGTCAAGAAATTTTATGGGAGTGGCAAACAATGGGCGGGAAGCTGGGTGCAGCTTCCGAAGCTGTTAAGGCTGCGGAGAAGGATGCTGCAGTGCAACGCCAAGTAGCGAGTGCAGCTAGGTGGAAGCAAGTCGACGCCGAGGCTGCACTCAGACAGGAGAAAGAGCGAAGTGTTGCTGTTGCTCAGGGTTGGAAGGAAGCCTGCGAGAGGTCTAACGCTACTCTTGAGGCTGCCCGGGCTGAAACTCAAAGGAAGAAGGACGATTTGGCGAAGGCACAGGATGAAGTGTCTCACCAAGGCGCCCGGATCCAAGAGCTCGAGGCTGAACTAAGATTGCAGAGGGAGCAACTGTCAAATGATAAATATGTTTATTTGATGTATCTAAGTGTTGACGAATTAATTTTTTTGTTTAGTTCGGGTTACGTAACCCGATACCGATCAAATTCGCGTTGGCTTGCTTTCGCAACGCCCGTACAAACAGTTAAACATCACCAGTCCGACACAACACGCTAGGAAAGTCACCTAATTTATTATAAAGTAGATTAAAATTATTGTAACTCTAGGTTGTCTTTTTGTTATATTTTTTTTTTTGAATGTTTAAGCTTGCCTCCTACTATTTACAATAAACCGCCATTGTCAGGGATCGAACCCTGGACCTCTCACCCAAAGGCCTAAGCCTTTACCATCCCACCAAAGTGGAGATGGCGTCCATGTAACACCCCGACCAAAGGCGGATTATACATCGGGGCGCCACATATTGCTTCATTACTCGCGACACTATTGGTGTCAATATTTATTAATACACATTTTATCGCGCACGCGCAGCGGGGAAAATAAAGAACATAAATCAAACATAAATCAATATATTATAAATTATAACATTCAAACAACATTAACTTGTCTTGATACATTTTAATTCTAGGTCCAAAAGTGAAAACGTCCTACGTGTCCACAAGCTCCAAAACAGCTACTGCAAACCTGAACATGTGTTAAAATAAACGTCAAACACTTGCGTGTTGGTGAGAAATCAAGTTTAATACAATACATAGATAATCATAAATCTGCGCGCAACATGTGTATGTCTGGTTTTCAACAAGGGTGTAATCTGATTTGGGACCAACTCTAAGATTCATAAGACTGCCAGTGCTCACAATTGAGCTCACAAACAAGACTAACTGTGCATGTGTAAACAAAAGAGAAAATCATAAACGAATGTTCTCCCGTGTTCATCTAATGGTACCATGAAAACTGCGGAATAGACCGACAAGACGGTTAATGATCCACACATACAAATAACAGCCAAGTCTACGTCCTCAACACATGGGATACTGCGCGACTAAAGTTCATAAACAAGTTTAAGACTCTAAGTTTGTATGAACACATGAACATCCCAAAACATTAAAAGCAAAAAGGGATTAGGTACGAGATTACTCACTTGATAAACGATGCGGTGTAAGATAAAGCAAGAACCAACTTTAAACAAGCACAAGTTAACCTATAAATAAGATTATTGTTTTAATGATTTGTTTCAAGTCTTGATTATAAGTTAGCATAATTAATAAGTATATATTACCGGAAAAGCAGGGCAGAACAGGGAGGAAGACGGAGGCAAGAGAGGGAGGCGGCAGAGAGCAAGGAAAACAGGAGAGAGTAAGTGTAGTGTGTGAAGTGTTAAGAAAATAGTACTATATATAGGCAAACCCTAGGGGACACAAACCCTAGAAAAAGGGGAAAAGATCTCAAAAGTAAAAAGTTCTGAAAAGCAAAGATATCAAAAGATATGGTAGCAGGGAAAAAGAGAAAAAGGCTGACAGGATTCAGAAAAAGGCATGGGAGAGGACAGATAAAGTACTGGTCAAGCATGGCAAAAGCAGATTCTCAAAAGATTATGTCAGTCACTTTTTCTGTCAACCAATGGGGTTGGTGCGCATGCTGCGCCGAAAGTAACTTTTCAGACATAAAGCAGATTAGGTCAACAGCTCAAAAGATAAGACAACACAAAAGCAAACGGCTAGATTTAAACAGAAAACTCGAAGGATTCAGCGCGAGAAGGCTAAGGCGCGAAGGCAGACACAGAAGGTCAAGAGAGCGCGAGCGCGAAGGCAGACAGAACCAACCTTAACGCGTCGCGGAAAGAACTACATTTCTAAGCGTGCCGCGGGAAGAATCACATTTCTTAGCGCGCCGTGGGAGGAACTAAAATTCCTAGCGCGCCGCGGGAAGAACTATAATTCTTCGCGCGTCGAGGGATGAACTACGATTCTTAGCGCGCTGCGAGAACTACAAATCCTTAGCGCGTCGCGGGAAGAACTTCCGTTCTTAGCGCGCTGCGAGAAGAATTTCAATTCTTAACGCGCTGCGAGAAGAGTTCGTCTCGCGTATCGCTGAAACAGGTGGTCTTCACGCAGGATTCCTTGTAAGGGAGTCTGGCGCGTGGAGCTGCGCAGACAACCTTAGGCGGGAAGGAACAAAGGACAAGCAAAGAGTTAGAAGAAAGAGGGAAACAAGGCGTAAGGGCGGGACGGCGACAAGAGGGAAAAGAAGGCGGAAAGAGAGGAGAGGGACGGAACGGCGGAAAGAAAGAGAGAGAGAGGCGGGAAGGAAAAAGTATATTATTATTATTAAAAGTAAAATATAAGTATAAATAAATATTAAATCATAAAAGAAAGAGATCGGGTCAGAGAAACGGGTACCTGGGTCGGGTCGGATCGGGTCAGATGTCACAGTCCAAATATGTGATCCTTTTGTTTTATCTAGATAATGACCGTTCATTTTGTGCACACAAAACTTCATATTTTATAATTATATAATAAGTGTGTGGATCATATACAAATAAAATTAATGTGCTAAACGTAGAATCAAGTAAAGTAATTACATATACAAGTAGAGTAATTCTGTAATTACTCTATGATGCAATTACATAATTACTCTACTTGTATATATAATTACTCTACTTGATTCTTACGTTTAGCACGTTAATTTCATTTGTACGTTAATCCTCCCCTATATAATAATATTTATAACTTTTTTTGAGAAAATTCCCTATATAACTTATAGAGAAAGAGAAAGTGCGTGTTAGCCCTATATCCTCTGATATTCTCAAAATAGCCTACAAAATTTGGATTGAGGCGACACATTGGGAAAAGATCCGACCAGAAATCTAACCAATAGTATTTTGACACGTGTAAAGATTTCTGAAAATCCGACCAAATTTTTGAAAATATGGAGGGACCCGTCTATATTTCCTCACTAAATCTTCTTCTCAAAAGCAGTCTTGCCAGACGGTTTTTTAATGTTTCCTACCTGATCCCTACAAATTCAAAAAACATGGAAAAATGTGGTTTTAAATTCCGTCTTTCAAAACGTATTTGAGATAAATTTGTACCAAAGAGACGATAATTTGGTTTTGTTCTTATAAGTTGAAATCACGTCCACATCGACAAGATTAATTTTAATCCGTCCACATCGACAAGGTTTAAGTTAATTCCGTCCACACCAACATGTTTGTCCACTGAATATAATTTCCATTATTTTCATGTTTTGTATATAATTTCCTTCGTCTTCTTCCTCCTTCATCCATTGATAAACCTTCATGTTTGTAGTCTTGCTTTAAACATCAACCATACCAACCTAATTGATTTACATGAAGCTCAGTTTAAGGTGGGAAGAAGATGATGTTTGAACCGAGCCGAGCTTAAACCGGTTTAAGCTAATTGATTTCCTTCATCTTCTTCCCACCTCAGTTCAAATTTTATGGGCTATTTTAAAAATATTAGAAGATTTAAAGCTAAAACACATTTTCTCTCTCTTTTAAAAATGACTATTTAGGGGATTTTCCCTTTTTTATATATAAACACGGTTCCCTAACATAACAAAACATTATATTCAAATAAGCTGGTACCTTTCAACGAATGAATCCTAAAAATGATACCCAGTGTCGCCATGCATGTTGAAGGGAAGAATTAAGATAAGAGTTGACACCTTATTTCAACATTAATTATAACCAGTATTCAGCCCCCCGCGTTGCGGCGGGGGACGTAAAACTTTGATTCGAATAGGCATCATCTAGCGACTCTCTTTCGTAGATCAAGGAAGCCAGGTTTGAGACAAAAAAAAAAACATGAAAACAAAAAAATGCATAACCAAACTATAAAAAGAAACTCCGAATACAGAAAACTTAGACCGAAACTTGAATTAACCCATGTGAAATCTAAATTTACAGAATGTTCAAATGTGCAGCCAATTTTAACTTGAAATTCTAATGTGCAGCCAATTTTAGTCAGTAGTAAAATGTACTCCCAAACTACATTTTGACCGATGAATAGGTCAAACATATAACTTGAATAAAAATTCCAAGATGTAGATAGTTAATACTTTCACTCTAAACTAGTAGGACACATAAAATGATCATCACAACTGTTTTAAGATACAATGTAATCTCAAAAAGCATAAAGCAAACGTCTTGTAAAACAAAACGCATGTCCCTATCCAACACATGCCATCAGACAACGTCAGTTGCTCCCTATTCAAGTCATCAAGCAATATCATATTGTGGACCAAACAATTGAGCATTCCGTTCACCCGAGCACGCCGTCATCACACCAAACCAACAATAACACAACTAACAGTTGAACATGATGGTGGTGAAGACGGCAGTAGCTGAGCTGGAAGACGACTGATGGTGGCGATGGGCAGCGGCTGGCTTGAAGAGTATAAAAAGAGAAGCGATAAACGGGCGAATCGCCGACGGTTAGTCTTTTTCTCATTTTTTCTGAAAAGGGACCCGGTAACAGTTGAATCAGAGCCGCAACAGTCACCACCTATCACCACAATTTACCAAGCTATGTAGGTGAAGATAGAGAGAGGAACCAAGAGTGACAAAACAGAGAGAGAGAGAAAGATACGGGTCAAACAATCTGCATTGATATGATCCTCTAATTTTGACTTGATATGGTTGAGTTCTGATTTTCGGATACAAGAGATCAAATTTATCCAAAATCCAAAACCAACTTACGTTTAAGATTTTATCATCCTATTCTTATTACACAAAATTTATTGTGTCCAGATCAATTTGGGACTCGTCTAAGCTATCATCATCACATTATAAATACTTCAAACTAATGATGTCACTCATCCTCAATTAATGACGTTTACCAAGTCCTCCCATCTGTAAGCAAAACACATAAAAATGTGTTTTATGGTATTTATAGCGAAACATTTGAGAAGATTGAATTCATGGTACTTTATACATTTGGATTTTTCTTTAACGTGTGAGAGTTTCAGGATCGTATGATTGTTGTTAAAGATACCAACAAAATTAACCAAGAGGATATATACGCTTTCATAGAGTACACGCATACACTTGACATGAAAGCTGCATATAAACAAGCAGATGGAAGGAAGGTTGATAATCGAAGGGTGCTTGTGGATGTGGAACCGGTAGAACCGTTCCTAATTGGCGACCTCGTAGACTTGGCGGCAGACTTGGAACAACCAAGATCGGGGGTAAAGAAGTTAACCAGAAATACACGGGGATAGAGGTGCACAAATCGGGTTTTTCAAATACCCGGGTTCGGGTATGACCGGGTATTGGTAATACCCGAGTCAGGTTCGGGCCCGTGTATTGTCTCTAAAAACCATACCCTATCCATCGGGTTCGTGTCAAGTATAGAACCGGGTATTCTAAAACCGGGTATTTGAATACCCTATTTTTGGGTTTAGAAAAAAACCTATTTTCGGGGTTTTTTTTTTGTTGCTTTTTTTCATGTATTTTTCGGGTATATATTGGATTTTTTAAAAGTTTGCACTAAATGTATTTTTCGGGTATTCGAAATACCCGGTTTCGAGTATCGAAGAAACCCGGTTTAGGGTATGGAACCGGTTCAGGTTTTTGGGTATTACCGGGTACAAATCGTGTCCAGTTCAGGTTTTAGTACCGAAATGCATACCCTTTCCGTACCCTACGGGTAGGGTCGAATACGGGTTCGGGTATTAAAAAAGCGGTTCCGGGTTTTTATTTCAGGTCCGGTTCCGGGTTCGGGTTTTGTTGCACCTCTACTTGGGGAGGTACATAAATCATCTCATTTTATAAGGACAAAAAAAACACCTTTGTACTATAGTTTTCTAAGAAGCTATCTGCAAAACCGAACAAACTAAAGGTCTCAGTTAGTTGTGGCTAAGGATTTCTGTTAAACAAAGGCCACTTAAAACAGATATCAAGCCACCTCCGCGAGCCCGTCTGTTTCTCAGGGTACAACAGCCGAAGCAGTATACCCTAGCACCCGAACCATAATGAAATCAAATTTCTTACACATTCAAATTGATCTCAAATAAACCACAAATACAAGCTTAATCCCAACTCTTTTGAAGCAAATATTAAACCAGAAAGTGTAAACCAACAACGTGACGACGGTTCAGTATGGTTACATCAGTGCAAGAAAAAAACAAGAATCACTTATCAACTATGCTACATTTTCACTAACTGACCAAGAATAATGTGAAACTAATAATGGTTTTCTGTCTATGTGGTTAATGCTAATCACTACAATTAGCAAGATCCCCGAGTTTATATGAGTATGCGCAGCACCGCCAAACCAACAGCAGAAATTGAGACAAGGGTACCTATGCAGTATTTTATCACATCATATTTTGCTGCTTCTAGTTGGGCCTTTAACGAATGAATTTCCTGGTTTCAAACAAAGTTTACAAGTCAACTTTTTGGTCAAACTCAAACTTAACAAATACACAACCAAAAACTCACCCGATCAAGTTTGTTTGTGAGGTTTGAAGTTTCTTGGCTCTGGTTTGCTAGTTCATCACGAATTCTCCTGCAGTTATTAAACACTAATAATATTATTATAATATCACATTGGCTGTAATCTTTACTGGTAATTTCTTTTAAACTGATCACAAATATGCATCAATATTTCATAACCTCAAACTTTTACAGTCAGTAAAACATTCTTACCCTCTTTCAAGATTTAAATCCAGACGTTGCCCTGCAGTCACTTTGTCTATCTCGTACCTGCATCACATACAAAATCACTACTTTTCATATGCTACCACCATCAAAAACCTTTGAGAATCAATAGTCAAGTACGCATAATACCTCAAATCACTACGCATCTTCTCTATATCATTCCTCAACTTTTCTGTCTCCCTTTGTAACAAAGAGAAATGGTTTTCCTGTAAAAGAATGAAACTTCATTTGAGAATATATCTTAAATTCCAAAATGCATATTAACATATTATGATCGCAATAGAAATGCTTCAAAATAAAACAAGAAATAATCACCTGAGAGCTTTGTATTTGCGACTTAAATTTCCCCAAATTACCATCTTGAGTCATCTCAATCTAGAAACAACACCAAACATCAAGAGTTAAATCATCAGAGCCATGTAAATTGACAGCGTACATAAGACTAAGCGTTGTGGGGGTGGCACCCCAAGCCACCTCACCATCAAACCTCCGCCAAACCATAACCAGAAGGTCGCCAAGAGCATCGAGTCCCCTTGGGCACTACCATGTTAACGGGCACAAGGGTGCAAGGATGCAGGACACAATTTTCCAACCAATCAAATTTACCCTTTCACATTTTTATTAAAAAAAAGAATAAAAAATAATTGTGTTTTCAGTTAAACCATTACGTGTTTTTGAGTGAAAAGTCAGTGGGAGGCCCCATGTCTGGGCCTGTATATGAACTGAACGTTCAGCAGAAAGTTCGTTTATTTAATAAAAGAATGAACATGAACAAAAAATTTGCGTTCGTTTAACTAAACGAACGAACACGAACACATGTTTCGTTCGTTCATTTATGTTCGTGAATGTTCGCTTATGTTAGTTTATTTATGCTCGTTTTCATATTAATAGAAAATAATTAAATATTATTTATATAAGTTATCTACTTAATGGTTTTATACTTGTTCGGTGGAGTTCATTTTTATGTGTTCAACTATATCGTCAATGTTTGTTTATATTTGTTATGCTCATTTATCTTTGTTCATTTATGTTTGTTTAGATTTTGAAGTAATTTAAACAAAGGAACATAAACGACACAAACATGTTCATTTTTTAAATAAACGAACATGAACACAAATTTATGTTCGATTAAGTATCTGTGTTTGTTTACAGACCTATCTACGTGACAGGTTGTTTTTCACTTTTTAGTTAAACCACTACTGCACATACACTATGATAACGAAGAAAGACAGATATAATTCAAATAACAAAGAAACAAACCTTCTGCATTTCACCCTTGGAAACAAAAGACTGAGCCACATTCTCCAAACTATCATTCAAAACATCGGTGATGGCAGACGTAATCGCCTCGGCTTGCTTTGACGGCACGCCTTGTCCTTCCAACCTCCTAACCTAAAACATCAATCAATCAATCCACATTTTCAACATTCAAACCCTAGAAATTAGGGCAAAATCGATACAACAGCATTAGCATTAACCTAATTCATATCAAATAAAAAAGGATAAAGGAGATTACAAGTGCTAGCGTATCAACGAGGAACAATCGCTTGCCGTTGGATTGAGCGAGTTGAAAAATCTGGCGGGAATCGAATCTGGTGTAATGATGATGAGATGATGTTGTTGTTGTTGAGGCGTATTTGAAAAGCGATGAGTTGAAGGCCGGAAGAGATCGGAGTTTAGTTCCGGCACGGTAAGCGGCCATGAATGAAGAAAGAATGTTGAACGAAAACGAGATCGACGGGATGTTATTATTATAATTATTGTTTATGATGCTGAAATGAAAAAGAATGGTTGAATGATTGGGTTTATATTATTATCGTTTGTTTGTAAAAAGGAAGTGGATTAAGGGTTGGTTTTAAACGTTTCTTTTCTTGTTTGCCAAGTTGATGAAGAAGAAGAAGAAGAAGAAGAAGCCATCCGTACACGTTTACGCGGAGTTAATGAATGATTAATGGGGATAAAAAGAAAAACAAACGCCCACCGTGGGGCTCGAACCCACGATCACAAGGTTAAGAGCCTTGCGCTCTACCAACTGAGCTAGACGGGCTTTTGCTTTCAACCAGTACCTTTATTCAAAAGAACATTGCCTTTTGAGTCTATACTATATACATACCAGTTATAAATCACGTGTTACACTAGTTGAATGAACGGTTTCATTTTTAATTATGCAACTTGTAAATTTATATATTATGAATTTGTAAAAATGAAATAAGATATATAAGAAAAATTAGGTTGAGTATAGAGAATTTTAGCAGTTGATGATAGATAGTTACTTATTTATCAGGTATACATATACAGATTAGACGGGTGCCCGCGCTATGCAGCGGGAAACGCAGACTATGTAATAAGTTTATGGGTGTTTATTGTTCGGTTTGAAACCGTAAAACCGTTCATCTTTTGATTTGACGGTTGATTTTTTTCTTTAACTTTTGGCCAATTGTTTTCAACTTTCAAAGGTTCTGTCTTGGTTTTCGATGACAAAAAAAACTATTACAAAAGGTTTGGCTCACGATTTAATTTAAAATTATCAAAACCAGGCCGAAACACACATACATAAAATGTATTTTTTTAACCGAAAAAATTATGACAATATCATACTCAAATTAAAGATAAAAATATGCTCTTTTTTATAGTATAATGTTTTTAAAAAAATATTAGCGTATGAAAAAGTTATTAACATTTAAAAATCATGGGGGTATTTGAGTTAAAAGTGAAAATTAAAATAAGATTTAAGTAAAAGATTAAGGGTTATTGTTGTAATTATTCTTTAAATTTAATTATAATTAAGGGGTGAATATTGTAACTATATATTAAATAAACGGTTGATTTTTGTTTTAATGTGAGAATGGTTATTTTGTCCTCCTATAAGGTTGTACCATATGCAACACTATTTATAAATCCCTTAAAAAGTAGTGTCTTAATTTGCCCCTTGTTATATTATATATAGCATAGATATATTTTTAACTTGTTAAAAAACAAACATTAAGAAATGAAAAGTTACATTCCATATTTCCATTAAAATAATAAAATTTCAATTCATTTCCTCACCAACCAAAGATCGTAGTTTTGTGGTACACCACATTAGATGTAGAAGTTGGTTTAGGTTGGTTATTGGTACAGGGCCGCTTAAGCACTTGTACATCGTACATGGTGTTTAGGGCGAGTGACAAACAGAGACTTGTTTATACAATTCTCATATTTAAATTGGTTCTATACTTCTATATTAAATTGTCGTACATAGTGTTTCGGGCGAGAGAGAAACATATACGTCGTTAAATATATACCACATTTAAATAGAAAGCAGGAAGCAGATAAATACATACACGTTGATTTAACTGCTATACATAAGAGTGTTATTTAACCATATAACTGTGTCTCTTTCCTTCTTGATCACTACATACACGTGTTTATTAAGCAATTATTCGAATAAAATTTGTTTTGTATTACTTAATCTCTGGATTAGTAGTTTAAAAAAGTAGGATATTAAGCAAAGTTAGATCAAAGTTGTTGAGTAGTCACAACTGACAGGTGAAATTAGTAAAAAGATTGGAAATGCAGCAACAATTATTCAACTATGATTTCGAAGAATATACAGTACAAAAGTGAACTCATTGAGGTGTACCGTGTACAAAAACAATACTAGGATGCATATCACAAACCTAAATCATCAACAAATTTGATACTTTGTTTCACCACATTCATTATGAGCAAAATTGAAAATTCAAGCATCCTCAAAAGTAGATGATTTACCATATTCTTCAACTCACAAAATCATCATTTCTGTAGACATTTCTTATTTTGGTCGTCTTCGATAAGGATACAAAATGTCATCAACACTTTCCTTTATTTGATTCCCAACTTTGCGAACGTTCTTTGCTACCCCTGATGCAACTATATTTGCATTTCTGGTAAATCTGTCAAGCACAATTTATCGAAGTCAGAATAATAAAGTTCAACATTTGAGGTCAAAACTCAAAACACGTCGTTTTTTATTAAAAAAAGATTAAATCTTGCATCATTTTGAAGCAAGGAATCATCTTATTTCATCTCGAGTCAAATTGTAACAATTATGAAACAAATGGAGCGCATTAGAAAACATAAAGATAACTACTTGCCTGCTAAAGAAATCATCTGATGTAGGCTGAGGTGGCCTGTTTACTCGTGGTTGTGGAATTGCATGATTATCTTCAAAAAAACAAAATGCATTAGTTCTGCTATACCAACTATGAGTACAGAATATATACAGATACAAGATCAAGATAGGGTACAAAACACCATAACTTGGCTTTGATCATCAAATGAGCTACCTAGGTCTGTAACGAACCGAACGAACATGAGCAACGGCATGTCCGTGTTCGTTCATTTAACTTTAAACAGACATGAACACTTAATCGGACAAATATTTGTGTTCATGTAGTTCGTTAGGAAATACACATGTTCGTGTTCGATTATGTTCGTTCATTTAAATCTAAACAAACATAATTGAACAAAGATAAATGAACATACATGAACAAATGTAAATGAAAACACACGTAAACGAACATAAACGACCACTTAAACGTAAAACACCATGACTTGGCTTTTATCATCAAATAAGCTAGCTTTAATTTGCCCTTTAAACCTTTCAAAACCATATGTATATCTTTACTTTTAGGGGGGAAACAATAACTATACTATAAAATACAACTACTGTGAGTTATAACTAGAACAAGAATCGTCGTTAATTATGTAAAACAATGTACGTACTATTAGTTTGACATTCTAAATTAAAGAATGATAACAAACATATAACAAACAAAGTGTATCATATAAATAGATCTTTTGAAAGATCACTCTAATGACATTGGTTACAAAGTAGAAGATCATGTGCAATAACTGATAGCACTTAGTAACTAGAACTCTCAACAAACTAAGCTCATGATGTTAATCAAACAATTTACCTTTGGTATGCGCATGAGTAGAACCCGAGTTAGCATTAGTAACCTTTCTGTCCACCAGAACCTGCAAACAGTTATGTAAATGTTATTGTATTATACATATAAATAGATAGATAGATAGATGGATGGATATATATATAGAGAGAGAGAGAGAGGACCTCTATGCCAACACAGACTGGCAACTCCTTTTGTGTTTCTTGTACATGGCCAGGTTGATTTTTGATATCTGAGTAAACAGAATAACCAAGACAACCGTATCTAAAATCAGCAAGGCTCCTGCCCTCTTTTGAAGCTTCCATCTCAGATTCTCCAACATAATAGTGAGGTACTAGTCATCAGTGTTAAAAATCAGGATCTCATATATTTTAATTTAACTACAATTATGTTTTCCATGATAATTTCATGTTCAAGTTAGAGTTCATTGGTTTTCTAGCAATGACCGGCACAGTATTCAATAGAGTGTTGAGACTCTATTCAAAATAAGCAAGAGCAATAATAAATCTTTTTCTTTTACATACAGTTTATAGTCAATACACTACAAGATTATCATTTCTCTATCAAATGTAAAACAACTTGAATTGGCATCCAAAAACAAGTTAAACATGTCAAAGTTCAAATAACACTACATGCATAGTATTGTAGTGAGGCACCAATAACTCAAAACTTCAAAAGAAGTTATTACATTTGTTAGTGTTATGACTGTTATCACTACAAATTTCATATGTAATAAGGTAATATTGCCATGATACTTATTAGTGTGATAAATTAGTTTTAAATTGTTAGTATTCCCTGTAACTCTGCAGTAAACATCTTACAATTATAATGGCTTATAGTGCACAGATACTTAACATATAGCTATAGAAGAATCAAATTACGGTTTAAACTTAACTTCTCTTACTGATTTCTTTAAAGCCTACAATAAAAAAAGCTGCACTTTTTTTTTCATTTGACTTTTAAATCTTTTTCAGGCACCCTCTAACCGCCATGTCTGAGTCTCAATGAAACGAAACAATCAAATGGAATGGTACACTTCGTAAGTAGCCAGGTAGGACTTGAAGAGTTGAAGGAGATGATATAAATTTATAAACACTTGAGCTCAATAATATTAACAACTTTAATCCAATATGGAAATATACGATATAACAATTAACAGATACTGCATTATATACTCACTGCCATCAATTCCTACACAAACTTGATAACAGACTATAATTTGAAAAGAAGCAATAGAGTTGATCAAGAGAGCCAAAAGGTAGGCAAGTTGCAAACAGACTAATATAATTACATGTTGTTGACATCTAAAAGAAGCAATGATCCGAAAATTGTGAGAGGAAATTATATTAATTATCCTATAACAATGATTTGACTACTGACTACTTGACTGGATTAGTTTCAAAGTGAATTGTACATAGAAACTGACAAAACAAAATATGAAGCTGCCTGATATAAATAATCAAAAGATAACATGTATTCCAGATGCATATAATTCCAAATCAAAGCAATCTAAAGAAAAGAAAATAGAATACCTTTAGGAAGAGAACGAGTGAAGCCGAGGCAAACAGGGTTCTTGGAATTGGATTTGAGAGTGGATGAATAATACAAGCATCCTTTACATGATTTACCTTTTCTCGAGCCACCTTTATTCTCATTCAACAACTTTAGATTATTATTATTATTATCATCATCATCTTTGTCTTTGGGGTTATTAGGGTTTCCTCCTTTCACTTCTTCTTCCCCCATTTCTTATTAATCTAAATATAATCTCTACAGAATAATATATGTGCAACACCTATCTAATTTTGCTTCAGATTACATTCTTCCTTCCTTGCTAACCCAACAATCATGTACTTATGTGTACTAGCTACATTGAAAGAATAGTTGTCGGTACATACGTCTACGTAGCCTGAAATTAGACGCGTAACTCGTGCAAAGCCAGTTGCGTGTAATCAAAGATTGAACACGCGTAACCAGACGGGAATGCACGTTATCGACATTAAAACATGCTTAACCAACACCACGTGTGTAACTCATGGCGATTAACGGTGTAGGGTGCTGGGGTTGATCGTTTACCAAGATTGGGTTATGTGCGTTACGTGGTGTTGGACTTCATTGGCCCCAGTACATGTAAACAACGGTATTTGCGTAACTTGTAACGAAGATAACAAGGAAAACCTGAAATATACAGTAATTTGGAATAAATCATTTTTTTAAACCAACCCGTTTTGGCCTCAAACCTATTTGACATGGCCCCTTTCTACTCGAACCCGAACCAAATTAACCATTTTTTGTATCGACTCATTCCGACCCTAATGTACTTTTACAAATGACTCATACTCGCCTGACTCGACCTATTACCCGGTTCTAAATGGTAAGCGCATAACATGCTAACTTTTTTAAAACTAAAAAAACTATAGCAATATCATAATCAAATTAAAGAGAATAAAATGCTCGTTTTTATGATGTCTTTTTTTAAAGAATATTAACGTGTGAAAAATTATGACTGTTAAAAAAGTCGTGGGGTAGTTAGTTTTGAATTAGGGGTCATATGTGTAACTATTATTAAACTTTACAAAAAGGTAGCAAACTTGAGGGACTAAAGTTTTAAATATATTTTGAAAGAATGAAAGTTACGTGACATATTTGTGAGTAAAGACCTTACTACCCCTCTTTTTTAAATTTTTGATGCATGTATATAAAGCAATGGGTTTGGTACCTCTTAAAATTTAAGAGGTCCCTAACCCATGCTTTATATATAGTATAGATATAGATATAGATATGGGCTCTGCTTGTTCCACAAAGGTTTACTTGAAACCGGCTACTACTTGTAACTACGGATTATTGTTGTCCAACTTTTTTAATGACCAACGAATTTTATATATATATATTTTTCCGAGCATCAACTTTCATTAAAAAAATGCACAACTAGCAAGTTGTTAGAGGCCCGAGCTACAAAGCAACAATTAGAAATGAAAATTACACCAGTCAGTCCACGATAAGAACTTAAACAAAGACCTATTTTTTATCCAAATATTCCCTAAGATTATTATTGTCCAACTTTTTTAATGACCAACGAATAATCTTCTTTTTTTTTCGAATAACAATAAAATAAAAGGGCAAACTGGCAAGTTGCTAGAGGCCCAAGCTACAAATCAATAATTAGAAACGAAAATTACATCAATCAGTCCACGATAAAGACTTAAACAAAGACCTATTTTTTATCCAAAGATACCTTAACATTTTAATGTTTTTCACCACATCTGCATCTGTCCAATTCCTTTTGCTGAATATGGTATCGTTTTTCGCCTTCCAGATGCACCAACAGGCCATCATCATGATTCCGTTCAACACCTTTCTCCTTTTTTTGCAAAGCGGAGCCGATAAATGTAAAGTGAGTAAGTTACGAACCGTAAACGCGTATATCGGTGGAATTTTACACCGGGAACTAATCATATTCCAAACCACATTAGATACATGGCAAGCTGTAAGAATCTGTTCCGCGTTTTCCGGACTGCTCCGACACAACCCGCACTCCACCGAAATTATCGGAATGGATCTGTACGCGAGACCTTCTCTAATGGTCGATCTATCCATCTCCGCCTTTCACATGAAAATGTTTACTCTTTTTGGGACTCAATTATTCTATGACATAAAGGAGTTGGAGAGACCTTTAGTATTAACAAGAACACTCTTCATCGACTTTACTGAGAAGGTTTTAGGGGGGCTTCTAACCACCTCCATTTGTCCTCCTCATGAGACACAGCCACTTGACCAAGCAGTTTACCCAGATTTTCAAATTCAGCAGCTTCGTACATGTTTAACGGTGTTCTTTTCCACCTCCAAAGCCAAGAACCAATGGGTCCATCAAAAACAATCAGCTATCGTGCGATTTTTCCGACTTTCATTGATTGGGGAATTTTTCATTTATAGGCTGAGAAGTGATTCAAGCGTCAATCCAAAACCGAATGATTTTACCATTTCCAGTTTAGTCCTTCATTAGATGAGACGAATTCAAGTTGGATTTGGCGAGAGAATTTTCCAATCCAGCAATTGTGTTCCAAATCCCTGTCAACTTTTTAGCATGTGGTAAAGCGCCCGTAAACACTTTCAAAGGCATGACAGTTTGATGAGGTAAAACTCGTTCAGTTCAAGGATCCAACAAGTGAACGACACCTATTCGCCTAATCTCTCATTATCATCCGTTGTCGTCGAAACTAAATTATGAGGACAAAAATCAAACTGGGGTTACATAAACGCTTTTTCGACGATCTGCAACTAACAGCGTTAGGATTCGGTTAGTCGCGGACTGTTGGGAACAAATACATTAAAAGTTGGGATCGTCAGCAGCCAATTCGTTAGTTGGGACCGACAGCGACCAAAAAGCGATAGTTAGGATTAATAAAAACCAATATACCTTTAAAAAAAGGCAAAATGGGGACAAGTATTACATATATGATTCATACTGAGATAACCGCAAACTGTACAGAAACGCTATGAAGGAAGACACAGACATCCTCCTCTGTACACCACCCTCATTAATCAAACATGTAACCTTAGTTTTTGTTAAAAACCGGAAAATATGATTCTAGTTCCAGACGATCCAGTATCTCCTGTGTAGCCCATAAGTAAGATGAGTGCCCATCAATCAGTTCCGTAACATCAACCTGTCCATTCGTTTACCCAATACAAACCTTAAACATCTTATTTAGAAATCATCAAATAATACTCAAATCATTACTTACATTCTCGATTCCAGGAACATTCACAGCCTGAATTCCAGCTAATCCTTGACTAAGAAGACTGTAAATTCAACCATATAATTAGAATCAAAACTTTTCAAAGTTCGGTTTCCAAATATAAAAGACTCAATTAATACCTGGCACGAAAAGCTACTCCCAGCATCCAATCATTTGTTGAGTAAGCATTTATCAATCTACCAGAAACCACCTAAAAGAGTACATTTTTATAAATATAAAGGTGCCAATTAACGTACTCGTTCTAAGTAACTAAAAGCAGTTTAATGAAATTAACATCGATACCTTCCTAACATCTCCCCAATCTTCACCTTTTATAGCAACAGGTGCCCCAAGTAGAACCACTCTTTCCACAATTCCATCTGCAAATTCAGTTAATAATATAAATTAATTTTTCCCAAACCAAAAAAAACCCGACTCCTCATGACTAACTGACCATGTCCGTTTTCAGCAAGATATTGAAGACACTTGAAGATTGCACGTGCTCCAAGTGAAAACCCCACTAGTATCACAGGCCTGAATTTTATAACCACGCGGTAAGTACAAAAGACTTTAATAATGCATAAATCGTGTAACTTAATATTAGTTGCACCTGTTGCCTTGTAACCCTTTGATAAACACTTCAGCAAGCAGCTTTCCAGCCTTGTCGGTTCTGAAGGAAACTTAAAAGTTAAATGAGAATAGTTTCGAAAAAAGGGGCAAGACTGTAAATTGAAAAAACCTGTTCACAGCAATTGTCCATTTGCTGTCAATAAGATCAGTTAAATAAAGAAGAGTTGCAGGCCAGGCAAAAGCTGATACTAAGGAGCTTAATACAGTCATCATTGCACCTCGTTTCATTAATTCCAATGCAAGTGCTGTGTATAATCAAACATTAGTATATACATATCATCAACTATATAATTACTAATTAGTAATATCTAAGGATTAAGTAATTACTTGATTGAAGCCAATCCTGAATTGCAGTGCTTACAGCAATCAAATGCTTAGATTCCCATTGTAGTACATATCTGATATAATAATACTTAATACCTCGGTAATTACAAAATAGAAAAAAGTTTTCATGAAAATTCAGTTACCTTTCCATGTTATCGGTTTCCCCTTCCCAAGGCCTAAAAAAATCTTGCTCCTCAAAGACAAATCCGGAGATCAATATCTCAACCGCCAGCCTCTGGTAATGAAAACTTTATATTATTAAAAGCAGTCACAAAAATATATATAAAGAAAAAACTAATAAAACTCACCCCTTGGTTATGATTTCGCCCTATGGCTTTGAATTCAAATTCATCAACGCTTCCCGTCCTTCTAGCCATTTTAGTCCCAGTAAGTCCCGCTCCAGCAGCTGAATCAAATTATATACGACATGAATTCTTATAATAATACTTAATAAAGCCATATTAGTTATTCTTTCTTCACCTCCAAAAGAAGCAGCCACTGCAACAGAACCAGCAACACTACCAGCAGCGGTTGCAACCGCAGCGAACCCACTGGCTCCAATAACTGGTATAATGGTACCTAATGTAGGTGCTAAAGCACTAAACCCAGCAGCAATGGCTGGAGCAGCTAAACCTGTTGTGGAAGTTATAAAATACTAATTACCATTTCCCATTCTACAGATGAGATTGAATTTACAAAAAGATTGCATAATTTGAGATAACCATACTATACCGCCAGTAATTGCCATTAGGGTTCCGCCAGTTAAAGCAGCAGCTCCAATAATACCTCCACGTTTCCACTTGGCCCACATGCTTTTTGGTTCTTTATCCTCTTCTTTTGCCTCTTCTTGTTTCAATACCGCCATTGCAGAGCAAGCAACAATTATCTCAATTGCTTCCTGCAAAACATAATAATGGGAATTCAAATTATATTTTAATGCAGATGTGACGTCGTACATACAAAGTAACACGAACCATTTTGATCCATTGGATGTTAAACCATGTTGTCAGCAACCGCAAAGCAGAACGGTGTCTAGCATCGTAACCTTTACCTCGTTTCTTAGATTTACTTTTATTATCAGTATCAATATCTTCAGGTGTATTTGCCAAACAAGCTGAAAGAAGCTCGTATAAAACCGTCACTTTTCTTCCATAACTGAGCATCCCCATCTCTTCACTGAGTTTTTCTTCAATCAGTTTTTCTTCAATGTAACTGTCGGATGCATTGTGCACTTCTTTAGAGCCAGGTTGCTTACAGTCTTTCCCCTGCTCGTTTTTAATGTTTTCATTTTTGCCATCTTTATCCTGCTCGTTTTTTAAGTCCTCCTTTTTGCAATCTTTTTCCTGCTCGTCTTTCTCCTGCTCGTTTTTAATGTTCTCATTTTTGCAATCTTTCTCATGTTCATTTTTAAAGTTTTCAATTTTTATATCTTTCTCTAGCTCTTTCATAAAGTTCTCATCTTTTAGATCTTTCCCGTGCTCGTTCTTTAGCTTATCCTTGTTGGAGTCTTGTTCCTTCACAACTTTTATCTGGTTTTCTGATTCAGGCACGGGTTCACTAGGGGTTAACTTTTCCTGCAACTCATCAGCATACGCGCGTTGCATCTCTTTTTTAACTATATAATCTTCAGGAGTTGTTTCTATGCTCGCCACCATGGCATTGATAGCATTGGACAAAGCAAGTTCATGATCTGAAGCTTCTGAAGAATCATCATCACTTTCTTCAGCCAGTAATCTTAAAAACTGTCACAAAACAAACAATAGTTACACAGAACATTATTCGTAATTAGAAACTCATAAGCCATAAGTGTTTTAACTTTTGAGCATACTGAATGTTCTTTAAGTAAATCATTTTTATAAAAGTTTACTTAAAAGTATAATGCGGCTTACCGCCCCAACATGATGACTTGCAGAAGAAGAACCAGCAGTTTCCTCTAAACCAGACCAGGCTGAATTATTGATTTCTAGAAACCTAATTTAACAAGCGTTAGGATTAAATACAAACAACTTTTACCGTGATTAGTGTGCAAATAAGTAAGAGTAATTAATATTACTCTACAATTTTTATACTCTAGTTCAAAACTGTAGAGTAATAATAATCACCCTTACTTCTTTATATAGGGCGTGTTTGGGATTGGTTATTGTACCTCCTTATAACTTTTTTTCTAAAAAGTTGATAAGTCGTTTGTCAGACTCATAACAACTTTTTGTTTTAACTTATCAAATAGTCGGGAAAGTGTGACTTATTAACTTTTGTGTTTGGTAGCGCCATGGTTTAAAAAACGCTGTGAGGCGGCGCCTCGAGGCGCGCCTCAGTTCGAGGCGGTAACAAAACGAATATGAAGCGGCGCCTCAGGGGATAAAAATAAACGTACGCCTCTTCATAGCTGAGGCGGAAAAAAACGGTCGAGGCGGAAAATACGGCTGAGGCGTAAGAGAGGCGGGAAAACCTATTTTTTTTGGCGGTAAAAAATTTGGCGCTAAAAAAAATGGCGCTAATTTTTACCTATTTTAACTCTGCACACCACACAAGAAAATACAAAGATCTGGACTTCTCTTCTTCTACGCAAACACCAAATAGAGGTAATTTTTCATCTTTTTTAATTCCCAATTCCTCTTTATCAGTTAGGGTTGCCGATAGTTGGCCGACGCCACACACAAAATTTCCATTGCCAAAACATGCATGTGAATGGCCTTTAGTTTATCTAGAATATTTCCATGGTTTTCCATAATTTAGTTTGTAGTTTAATACTTTAATATTGCTGTTTGTGTAATTGTGTTTATTAGTTTGCTGTTTGCCATGGAATGAAATAATTCTCAAGTTTATTTTCATATGTTTTTGTGTTTATTAGTAATTTAGTATCATATTATTTATGTTCTGTTTATTTTGTACACAGTATTTTTGGGATGTCTAGTAAAAAGGCAAGGAAGGATCCTGCTTGGAAGTATGGGGAAGAACATGAAGTAGTACCTGCACATGGTGGGAAAAAGGGTTACAAATACTTAAAATGTAAGTTTTGTAATAAAGTCATTAAAGGAGGAGTGAAGAGAATGAAGGAGCATCTTGCTTGTACACATAACGATGTCATGCCTTGCCCTAATGTGCCCAAGGAAGTGAAAGATGAAATAACACAATACCTAAAGCAATTTCAAGAGTCTAAATTTGTTGCCCAACGCAACTTTGAGGAGAATGTGGGAAGCGGGGCATACTACAACAGTGGCGGAAGTGTCAATCCATGCTGATGAAGATGACAATGGAGGTGGCGAGCCAGGTAGGGAAGGAGATGGCGAGGCAGGTGGAGGAAAAGGAAAAGCATTCAAAGAAATTTGATTGATGAGGAGGAGGACGATGTTGAAGTAATTTCAGATGAGGAAGATGATCTTGAGGATGACCAGTTTCATGTTCTTTGAATTTCATTAAAAACTTTTTGTGTTTTGATGTTTTAAACTTTTGGTGTCGGGTTTCAAACTTGTCTTTTATTATGTTTTAGACTTTTGTGTGTTTTTCATGACTAGTGAATCTGATGATGAAATTATTTTGGAAAATTGTTTGTTTGATGTTAACTATTTTTTTTATAAGATATATAAATTTTATATTTATTTTTAAATCCCGCCTGAAGCTTACGCCTCGTGAGGCTATGGGAAAACGCCTCGAGGCGCGATTCCGTACTTTTAAACCTTGGGTAGCGCCCATTACACCCTTCTCAAACCCTCAAAACCCAAACAACTTTTTTTTAAAAAAATGTCATTTTTGGTCATTTGGCTTTCCTCGCCACATAAGCGGATCCAAACACTTTTTTAAAAACTCAGTCCTAAGTTAATAAGTCCTTTCGACAAGAAAATCTTTTGAACTTAACTAAGCAATCCCAACACACACCCTATATGTTTAGCATGTTAATTTCATTTGTACTAGATCCCGGCCCATTTAACAAAAGTTAAATACTTTATAACAACAAATTGCAATCACAAACATAATAACTAGCAGTTAAATGAAAAAGGGAAAAAATGAATGATTAATTGAAGAAACCTGAAAATGGGTCGGAGCAGACCGAAGGATTCGTTAACCCATAAGAGAGGATCTTCAGAGACTGAATCGCTGCTACTGCTACTACCACTGCTAACACGCTCTTCGGTGTGTTCATCGGAGGATGATGATCCCAAGAGAAGGGTTTGATGAATCTGGGCCGCATTCAGGGCCAACCCGAATAAAGCTGCAGCCGCGTATCTCTGCGTCGGTGTTAACTTTGAACCACCCATTTCAATTGCATCTGATTTGGTTGGAAAGATGGTACTGATCGATTTGATTGGTTTGATCGTTTGTTTGTTTGTTTGTTTATTTGTAATTGTATTGATTTTCAACTCATCGTCGGCAACGACTCGTTAGTCGTTCGATCCACCGTTTAGATTCACAAATGTTTATTTATTGAATCAAACTAAATTCTGCCTGCCTTAATTAATACGTTTTTCTTTTTTCTTTTTTTTGTTTTTAACGACAAAACCCTCCAAATTTGGGGAGCCTATTGTCATCGTCGGTCGTTGTATCAACACAAGAGCAGAACTCTCTGGTGTAACACACGGTAGGACAAAAACTCAGGTGGGCTCAGGGTTCGAACTGACAACATTTGCACAAGGCTTAGTTCAAATCATTAATTCCCAATATTCACCCACTAGTGACACAAGTGAGATTCAAACTTGAGTCTCTACTAGAGAACCTAAACCTCCTGCCACAAGTGGGATTCATAGATGTATATACACGTAAATATTTGTGTTGCGATGGGGACGTTGATAAAACATAAGGTTGATAAAGTTTATCAGTGTATTAGGTTTGTTCAGTTTTCAATACAATTTATATTAAATCTATATAGATGTAAGCATGAAAATGAATCGAATATTATTATGCAAAGCATCTAACTGAAAAGTAATTTTAAACATAAAATAAAATAATTAAACATAGAAAATGCATAGTATTAATCTTGTAAATAAGTCAAATATTGTTTAGTCGTGAAAGTTGACTGTAAATATAAAATAATATTATAATCAAACGTTAAAAAAAATTGAATTTGTTACTACCCATGTGCAAACCTATTAAAAGCCCATATAAAATAGTCGATTATTAAGCGTGATCAGCTAGAAGTAGTAGCAAGATAGGTGACCTTCTAGATACATGAGCAACCAGAAATAAACTCGTGAGCTTATCGTGGGCAAAAACGTACAATATTAGTGGTGCGGGGGGTCAGATGTTACAAGTGGTATCAGAGCCACTCTTGTGTCGTTCGGGGTGGTGGGGCAAACCACATCAGAGACGGTGAGTCCTCGGGGGTGTCGTGAGGTACACCTTAGGCAAATCCCACATCCTAGATGGGATGATGGGGCAAACCTCATCGAGGGCATGAGTCCAAATGGGGTGTTTGTAACATCCTAGGCAAATCCCACATCGGCTGTGGACAATAGAGATCATTGGTTCATAAGTAAATGTTCAGTCTCTTGAATCACCAACGCGTTTTGGGCTTAACAGTAGTGGACGAGATGAGAGGTTCACAGTTAAGTCTGCTCAACTGGAAGTAGTAGCAGGATGGGTGACCTCTTGGGAAGTCTCCACATGAGCAACCAAAAACAAACTCGTGAGCAAAAGCGGACAATATTGGTGGTGCGAGGGGCCGGATGTTAGAAGTGGTATCAGAGCCACTCTTGTGTCGTTCGGGGTGGTGGGGCAAACCACATCAGAGACGGTGAGTCCTCGGGGGGTGTCGTGAGGTACACCTTAGGCAAATCTCACATCCTGGATGGGATGGTGTGACAAACCTCATCGAGGACGATGAGTCTAAAGGGAGATGTTTGTAACATCCTAGGCAAATCCCACATCGGCTGTGGACAAGAGAGATTCTTGGTTCATAAGTAAATGTTTCGCCTCTTAAATCACCAACGCGTTTTGGGCTTAACGGTAGTGGACAAGAGGAGAGGTTCACAGTTAAGCCTGCTCAGCTGGAAGTAGTATCAGGATGGGTGACCTCATGGGAAGTCTCCACCTGAGCAACCAAAAACAAACCCGTGAGCTCTTCGTGAGCAAAAGCGGACAATATTGGTGGTGCGAGGGGCCGGATGTTACAAGTGGTATCAGAGCCACACTTGTGTTGTTCGAGATGGTGGGGAAACCTCAACAGAGTTGGTGAGTCATTAGGGGTGTCGTGAGGTACACCTTAGGCAAATCCCACATCCGGGATGGGATAGCGGGGCAAACCTATCGAGGACGATGAGTCCAAAGGAGGGGGGTGTTTGTAACATTCTAGGCAAATCCCACATCGGCTGTGGACAATAGAGATCCTTGGTTCATAAGTAAATGTTGTAACATCCTAAAATTTATAATGTTGAATAAAGAAAGTTATGTTAGTGATTTCGCGTTTTTAATTATTAATATCGGGTAGGAGCGGGTCATGGACTTGGATTAACTGAGATAGGATAAATGAGAATGGGATTTCGGGGATATAAATACCCCCAAAATCCCAAAATATCTCATTTCTCACCAAACTCCACACACACTCCACACACTCCTCAAAACACCACTTTCTAACCGATCAAGATTCGAAGCCGAGACCCGAGATTTCGTTGATAGATCTGAGTTGGTAAGGTAAGAACAAACCCAACAAAGTTAATATTACTGAAAATGGTTAGGATTGGATGGGTTAACCGGACCCGAAACCCAAACTGCCCAAATCGGACCCCTAAAACGTCGATTTTAGGCCGATTTGATGGTTGGGATTTGTAGGCGCCGATCATACGATTCCGTGGGTACCAAAATCGAGTTATTTGGCTAAGAAACGAAGGAGTTATGGGCAAACAGATCTGCAGCGCGATAACTTCGCCTGCAAGATTAAGTTCGCCTGATGAACTTCGCCTTCAAGCGTAACTTCGCCTTCAAGCGTAACTTCGCCTACGGCCAAGTTCGCCTAAGGTATAACTTCGCCTGAAGCCAAGTTCGCCTAAGGTATAACTTCGCCTGAAGCCAAGTTCGCCTAAGGTTTAACTTCGCCTGAAGCCAAGTTCGCCTAAGGTATAACTTCGCCTGAAGCCAAGTTCGCCTAAGGTTTAACTTCGCTTGAAGCCAAGTTCGCCTAAGGTTTAACTTCGCCTGAAGCCAAGTTCGCCTAAGGTTTAACTTCGCCTGAAGCCAAATTCGCCTAAGGTTTAACTTCGCCTGAAGCCAAGTTCGCCTAAGGTTTAACTTCGCCTGAAGCCAAGTTCGCCTAAGGTTTAACTTCGCCTGAAGCCAAGTTCGCCTAAGGTTTAACTTCGCCTGAAGTGAAGTTCGTTTATAAAATAAATTAAAAACCTAATGGAAAATGTGTTAAGGCAGTTATCGAAAATAAAATTTTTCCAAGCTGACCTGGCAGCTTAACCCCAGCCAGGGGCTCTGCCCCTTGGACCCCGCTAGGGGCTGCCGCCCCTAGAACCCCGCTGCCAGGGGCGCTGCCCCCGGACCCCCGTTCGTTGTGGGTCATATATAGATAGAAATACAAAACGAGTAGTAGTAGTTAATTGATATGTGTAAATATTATACAGTTAGCCGGGCCCAGTTAAAGAAAGGAATTACGATCAACGGCGAGCGTAACAGGATCCAGGTGAGTTTCTAGCCCCATTCCTTGTTATGTTTTCGGGGCTGTGTGCATACTTGATGTGTTGTTAATACATTTATCCTAAGTGATAAGTGTATGCCATATGTGATATATGTGATATGTATGAATGATTGCTTGATGGTTCGTGAACGATCTTCGGATATTGCACGTACTGTCAGGTTGTAACGTTATAAAGCCATATGTGATATATGTGATATGTATGAATGATTGCTTGATGGTTCGTGAACGATCTTCGGATATTGCACGTACTGTCAGGTTGTAACGTTATAAATATGGCAAGTATGATATGAATGTTTATGTGTATGAACGTAATAAAGTTAATAAAATAAGGAAATGACGGTTGTATGGTTGTATGGTTACGAAAAGGGTACCGAGCCCTATTAATACTCGAGGTATGATGCATGGTTGTATGGTAACGAAGAGGGAACTGAACCCTACTAATATTCGAAAGCAAGGGACCAGACCCTTATAATATCTGTGATGTTAGGGACCAGACCCTTATAATATCTGTGATGTTAGGGACCAGACCCTTATAATATCTGTGATGTTAGGGACCAGACCCTTATAATATCTGTGATGTTAGGGACCAGACCCTTACAATATCTGTGAGGATAGGGACCAGACCCTTATAATATCTGTGATGTTAGGGACCAGACCCTTATAATATCTGTGAGGTTATAGGGCGAAAGGCTCTTTAAAACGTATGATCATGAATGTAAAGAAAGTATGTAAGTAAGAAAGAAAGTATATAAGTAAGAGTGAAGGTATGAGTACTTATGTGTGTATGAAAGAAAGTTATGAGGTTAAGTACGTATGTATGTAATGAGGTATCGTATGGTATTGTATGATTAACTAGAACTCACTCAGCGTAGCTGACTTTTAGTATGCACGCAGGTGAGTAGGATGAGACGGCTGGCTTGAGTGGAGGACACATGGCAGAAGACTAAAGCCTGGCATCTGAAGATCTGATATGTTTTATAAGTTATGTTTTGAAAATGAAAGACAAGAGGAATGTTTTAAGACATGATTATGAATTGATATGTAATGTTTTATGAAAGTTTTATATTCCGCGTAAAGTTTTTAATTAACTCTGATATTTATAACTGTGTTTATGAGTAAATCCAACACGAAAGTAGGGTTACCGGTGACGGGGCCTTACAAGTTGGTATCAGAGCAAAGTTCGAGAGATTTAAGCATCCTACATGCTTAGACTCGAACAGAGAATGGGATTTAAGTAAGAAAGGAAAGAAGATGCCAGTCCAAGAATGCCATGTGTCGCTCAAGCAAGATCAGTAAAGGTAAATTGTATGATTAAATGATATATGTTAATGAGAAAGAAAAGATATGTGAACGACAGGGATAGGAATAATTGATTGTTTGATTTGACTAACTGCTTAAGTAGAACCAGCACAAATAGACTCATAAAGGGAAGTGTATAGGACACGGAAAGCAACGTGATCAGCTAGTCACAGCTGGCCACTGTTATTACCTGTTAGCCTTGCTATCCTTGTACTAAATAGTTCCTTGAATGATGATGTTTGTGTTTTCCCCTTTAGAATACTAATGGCTGGAGCTGGAGAATTTGTTGAAACTGGGGGTCGCACTGGACGTCGTGGCAGGCCTCGTCTTGTCCGGCAACCTTCGTAGAAGAAGCTTCCCACCCCGAAGATGAAGGAAGCGCAGCTGGAGGAGACCAGAACAACAACGAAGAAGTTCAACTTAGCCCCGCAGTTCAAGCAGCCATCGTTCAGGCTGTAGTTGCTGCTGTGAAGAACCTGAATCCCGAAGGATCTGCTGGAAGCCGTGAGCGAACTGCTGAAGGGGCGGGTGGTGATGGTAGAAAGGATGGGGAAGGTGAAAGAGGGGCCTCGAGTGGGGATAAGTCTGTGAAAGTCGATGATAGGAGAGGAGGACAAGGTGGGTGCAGCTATAAGTCCTTCAAAGGTTGTGACCCGCCTAAGCTGACTGGTTTAGGAGACGCAATCGCTACTCTCCAGTGGATAACCGCTATGGACAAGGTTATCCGCATTAGCGAATGCCGTCCCGACCAAGCTGTGGGTTATGCTACTCAGTCATTCGTAGATGAGGCTATGTATTGGTGGGAGAGTGTGGAGCAGAGGAAGACCCGTGAAGAGATCAAAGAGATGAGGTGGGAAGATTTGAAAGAGTTGGTAATGAAGAAGTTCTGTGCAGATGCCGAGGTTGAAAGAACGGAGATGAAGTTCCAGAATTTAAAAGTCGGTATGATGACGCATCGTGAGTATACCACGGAGTTCAACCGACTATCTAGGTTGGTGCCTGACATGGTTGACACTGAGGTCAAGAGAATCAAATGTTATGTGAGGGGGTTGCCACAAAAGGTCCGCATGTTAGTCAGGGCGATTCAACCTGCTACTTTTGATTCGGCTGTTGGACTCGCGGAAATGGTCTATGCTGACGTGGCCGCGGATGATAGGGTGGAAAGGGACGAAGAGAAAGAGAAGAAAGGGGTCACTCCTGCTAAACGACCCGGTACTCAGTTATGGAACTCCAAGGATAAGAAACAGAAAGTGTGGGAGAAAAGATCGTGTAAGACCTGCGGAAAGTGGCATGGTGGTGAGTGCAAGTGGGGTAAAAGTTCTAATGTTTGTCTCAAATGTGGAAAGGCCCATGGTGGAGAATGCAGAATGGGGTCGAATGCCTGTTATAAGTGCGGGAAGGTAGGGCATTATGCCAATGAGTGCAGTGCGAAGCCAGCATGTTACAAATGTGGCAAGACAGGCCATATGTCAAGGGAGTGCACTGAAGGTGTAGCTGGAGGTAGTGGAAAGAAGGATGCCGATCAAGCTAGGCCCAGAACTAGAGCCTACATGCTGACCCAGGAACAAGCCAGGCAGATTCCGGATGTCGTCACAGGTACGTTTCTAGTGAACGATGTTTCCGCTTCTGTATTATTCGATTCTGGTGCGAATAGAAGTTTTGTAGCTACGACGTTTAGTAAACTAGCTAAAATGAAAGGCTGCCGAGTGTCTGAAACTTTTGTAGTAGAAACCGCAAGTGACACTTCGGTGAAAATAACAAAAATGGTTAAGAATTGTAAGATAGAGTTAAAGGGACATGAGTTCCCTGTTACTTTGTATGTTATGGCCTTAGGAGGGTTCGATGTAATCTTGGGTATGGATTGGTTGTCTGAGTTTGAGGCTCAGATAGTATGTAAAAGTAAGATGATAAGGTTAAAGTCATTGGATGGTAGTGCGGTGACGGTTTATGGTGATAAGGAGAGTTATGGGCTTAATGTCATTTCGATGATAAAAGCCGAGGGTTTGTTAAGGCGAGGGTGCGGTGCCTACCTGGCGTATGTTGTCAACGCTACGGCCGAGACGAAAGAAATGAAGAATGTTCCTATTGTGCGCAACTACCCAGAAGTATTCCCTGAGGATCTTCCGGGGTTGCCACCTGAGCGAGAGATAGAATTTCAGATAGATCTAGTACCAGGAGCCCAGCCCGTCGCGAAGGCGCCTTACCGTCTAGCACCGTCCGAGATGAAGGAATTGATGTCCCAACTGCAAGAACTCCTCGACAAGGGTTTTATCAGACCGAGTGTTTCTCCGTGGGGCGCACCGGTTTTGTTTGTGAAGAAAAAGGATGGAAGTATGAGAATGTGCATAGACTATCGTGAGTTGAATAAGCTTACGGTAAAGAATAGATACCCCTTGCCTAGGATTGACGATCTGTTTGACCAACTGCAAGGTTCGAGTTGGTTCTCACGAATAGATCTCAGATCAGGCTACCATCAACTGAAGGTAAAGGAGGCAGACGTCCCTAAGACGGCGTTCCGAACGCGATATGGACACTACGAGTTCCTCGTAATGTCATTCGGTCTAACAAATGCTCTTGCAGCATTTATGGACATGATGAACAGGGTGTGTCGACCAATGTTGGATAAGTCAGTTATCGTTTTCATTGATGACATATTAATATATTCAAGGAGCGAGTCTGACCATGCGGAGCATTTGAGAGAAGTATTGGAAGTTCTGAAGAAAGAAAGGTTGTACGCCAAGTTTTCGAAGTGCGCGTTCTGGTTAAGAGAAGTGCAATTTTTAGGTCATGTGGTTAATCCGGAGGGGATTACCGTGGACCCAGCTAAGATTGAAGCGATAACGAATTGGAAGACTCCGCAGAATCCGACTGATATACGAAGCTTCCTAGGGTTAGCTGGCTACTATAGGAGATTCATCGAAGGTTTCTCCAAGATAGCCGCACCGCTGACCGGTATGACCCGAAAGACGATAGTATTCAATTGGGGAAAGTTTCAGGAGGAAGCCTTTGAAGAATTGAAGAAGAGACTCACGCAAGCTCCAATCCTTACTTTACCCGATGGTGATGAGGATTTCGTTGTTTGTGCTGATGCCTCGCATCAAGGGTTAGGTTGCGTGTTGATGCAACGAGGGAAGGTGATAGCTTACGCGTCTAGACAGTTGAAAGTCCATGAGAGTACTTATCCGACGCATGATTTGGAGTTAGCAGCTGTAGTGCATGCTCTTAAGATATGGAGGCATTACCTGTACGGTACTAAGTGCACTATCTATACAGATCATAAGAGTTTAAAGTACTTCTTCGAGCAGAAAGAATTGAACATGAGGCAGAGAAGATGGTTAGAATTGATAAAGGATTACGACTGTGAGATTAAGTATTACCCCGGTAAAGCTAACGTGGTCGCTGATGCGCTAAGTCGTAAGAATGAGGAAGTCCTTGCAACCGTGAAGTCATACAAGTTGATCATGAACTCAAGTCTTTTTGAAGAAATCATCAAAGTGCAGTCAGAAGTGTTAGTAGACGAAGGGTTAGTAAAGAAAGAAAGGATTTATGGCCAGCAAGATGAGTTGATGGAAAACACTCATGGAGTTAAGACTAGGTTAGACCGTATGTGGATCCCACGCCATGGTGATCTTAGAAGTCGAATCTTAGATGAAGCTCATAAGTCAAGGTACTCAATCCATCCAGGAGCTACAAAGATGTACCAAGACTTGAGGAGAGATTACTGGTGGCCAGGAATGAAGAACGATGTAGTGGATTATGTTAGTAAGTGCTTAACTTGCTTACAAGTCAAAGCCGAGCACCAAAAGCCTTATGGGAAGATGCAACCGCTAGAGATACCTGAGTGGAAATGGGAACACATCACCATGGATTTCATAACTAAGCTACCTCGTACAGCTAAGCAACATGATACCATCTGGGTGATTGTGGACCGTTTGACCAAGAGTGCTCACTTTCTGCCCATACGAGAGGCCATCTCGTCAGAAATGTTAGCAAGCTTGTTCATCAAGGAAGTGGTAACCAAGCATGGAGTACCGTTATCGATCGTGTCTGATAGGGACACACGGTTTACTTCGAGGTTCTGGAAGAAATTTCATGAAGCTATGGGGACGAGGTTGAACATCAGTACGGCGTATCATCCTCAAACCGATGGACAGTCTGAAAGGACGATCCAAACCCTTGAGGATATGCTACGTGCTTGCGTTTTAGATTTTGGTGGAAGTTGGGATGATCATCTGCATCTGGCAGAGTTCTCCTATAACAACAGTTACCATTCGAGTATTGGTATGCCACCGTTTGAGATGCTTTACGGTAGACGATGTAGAACCCCGGTGTGTTGGGGTGAGATTGGTCAGAAAGAAATGGGAAGCCTAGAAGTGGTTCAAGAAACGTCTTCAAAGTTCGATCAGATCAAAGCAAGAATGAAAGCCGCTCAAGACAGACAAAAGTCTTATGCAGATAAGCGGCGACGACCAATTGAGTTTAACGTTGGCGACTATGTGATGCTTAAGGTCTCGCCTTGGAAAGGAATTATCCGTTTTAGAAAGAGAGGGAAGCTAAGTCCGAGGTACATTGGACCATTTAAAATTTTGTATCGTGTGGGGGAAGTAGCTTATAAGCTGGATTTACCCGACGAGTTAGAAGGAATTCACTCAACCTTCCATGTTTCTCATCTGAGGAAGTGTCTAGCTGATGACACGTCTCACGTGCCATTAATGGACATTGAGGTTGATGAACAATTGAACTACATCGAGCAACCGATAAAGATCGTTGATCGCAAGGAGAAGCAGCTTCGTCACAAAACTATACCTTTGGTAAAAGTAATATGGAAACACCGCAAGGGATCAGATGCTACTTGGGAAGCCGAGGACGAGATGCGCAAGTTTTACCCTAGTTTGTTTATGTAATAGTTAGGTTTCGGGGACGAAACCTCATTAAGGGGGGAAGACTTGTAACATCCTAAAATTTATAATGTTGAATAAAGAAAGTTATGTTAGTGATTTCGCGTTTTTAATTATTAATATCGGGTAGGAGCGGGTCATGGACTTGGATTAACTGAGATAGGATAAATGAGAATGGGATTTCGGGGATATAAATACCCCCAAAATCCCAAAATATCTCATTTCTCACCAAACTCCACACACACTCCACACACTCCTCAAAACACCACTTTCTAACCGATCAAGATTCGAAGCCGAGACCCGAGATTTCGTTGATAGATCTGAGTTGGTAAGGTAAGAACAAACCCAACAAAGTTAATATTACTGAAAATGGTTAGGATTGGATGGGTTAACCGGACCCGAAACCCAAACTGCCCAAATCGGACCCCTAAAACGTCGATTTTAGGCCGATTTGATGGTTGGGATTTGTAGGCGCCGATCATACGATTCCGTGGGTACCAAAATCGAGTTATTTGGCTAAGAAACGAAGGAGTTATGGGCAAACAGATCTGCAGCGCGATAACTTCGCCTGCAAGATTAAGTTCGCCTGATGAACTTCGCCTTCAAGCGTAACTTCGCCTTCAAGCGTAACTTCGCCTACGGCCAAGTTCGCCTAAGGTATAACTTCGCCTGAAGCCAAGTTCGCCTAAGGTATAACTTCGCCTGAAGCCAAGTTCGCCTAAGGTTTAACTTCGCCTGAAGCCAAGTTCGCCTAAGGTATAACTTCGCCTGAAGCCAAGTTCGCCTAAGGTTTAACTTCGCTTGAAGCCAAGTTCGCCTAAGGTTTAACTTCGCCTGAAGCCAAGTTCGCCTAAGGTTTAACTTCGCCTGAAGCCAAATTCGCCTAAGGTTTAACTTCGCCTGAAGCCAAGTTCGCCTAAGGTTTAACTTCGCCTGAAGCCAAGTTCGCCTAAGGTTTAACTTCGCCTGAAGCCAAGTTCGCCTAAGGTTTAACTTCGCCTGAAGTGAAGTTCGTTTATAAAATAAATTAAAAACCTAATGGAAAATGTGTTAAGGCAGTTATCGAAAATAAAATTTTTCCAAGCTGACCTGGCAGCTTAACCCCAGCCAGGGGCTCTGCCCCTTGGACCCCGCTAGGGGCTGCCGCCCCTAGAACCCCGCTGCCAGGGGCGCTGCCCCCCGGACCCCCGTTCGTTGTGGGTCATATATAGATAGAAATACAAAACGAGTAGTAGTAGTTAATTGATATGTGTAAATATTATACAGTTAGCCGGGCCCAGTTAAAGAAAGGAATTACGATCAACGGCGAGCGTAACAGGATCCAGGTGAGTTTCTAGCCCCATTCCTTGTTATGTTTTCGGGGCTGTGTGCATACTTGATGTGTTGTTAATACATTTATCCTAAGTGATAAGTGTATGCCATATGTGATATATGTGATATGTATGAATGATTGCTTGATGGTTCGTGAACGATCTTCGGATATTGCACGTACTGTCAGGTTGTAACGTTATAAAGCCATATGTGATATATGTGATATGTATGAATGATTGCTTGATGGTTCGTGAACGATCTTCGGATATTGCACGTACTGTCAGGTTGTAACGTTATAAATATGGCAAGTATGATATGAATGTTTATGTGTATGAACGTAATAAAGTTAATAAAATAAGGAAATGACGGTTGTATGGTTGTATGGTTACGAAAAGGGTACCGAGCCCTATTAATACTCGAGGTATGATGCATGGTTGTATGGTAACGAAGAGGGAACTGAACCCTACTAATATTCGAAAGCAAGGGACCAGACCCTTATAATATCTGTGATGTTAGGGACCAGACCCTTATAATATCTGTGATGTTAGGGACCAGACCCTTATAATATCTGTGATGTTAGGGACCAGACCCTTATAATATCTGTGATGTTAGGGACCAGACCCTTACAATATCTGTGAGGATAGGGACCAGACCCTTATAATATCTGTGATGTTAGGGACCAGACCCTTATAATATCTGTGAGGTTATAGGGCGAAAGGCTCTTTAAAACGTATGATCATGAATGTAAAGAAAGTATGTAAGTAAGAAAGAAAGTATATAAGTAAGAGTGAAGGTATGAGTACTTATGTGTGTATGAAAGAAAGTTATGAGGTTAAGTACGTATGTATGTAATGAGGTATCGTATGGTATTGTATGATTAACTAGAACTCACTCAGCGTAGCTGACTTTTAGTATGCACGCAGGTGAGTAGGATGAGACGGCTGGCTTGAGTGGAGGACACATGGCAGAAGACTAAAGCCTGGCATCTGAAGATCTGATATGTTTTATAAGTTATGTTTTGAAAATGAAAGACAAGAGGAATGTTTTAAGACATGATTATGAATTGATATGTAATGTTTTATGAAAGTTTTATATTCCGCGTAAAGTTTTTAATTAACTCTGATATTTATAACTGTGTTTATGAGTAAATCCAACACGAAAGTAGGGTTACCGGTGACGGGGCCTTACAAATGTTCTGCCTCTTAAATCACCAATGCGTTTTGGGCTTCACGGTAGTGGACAAGAGGAGAGGTTCACAGTTAAGCCTGCTCAGCTGGAAGTAGTATCAGGATGGGTGACCTCCTGCGAAGTCTCCACTTGAGCAACCAAAAATAAATCCGTGAGCTCTTCGTGGGCAAAAGCGAACAATATTGATGATGTGAGGGACCGGATGTTACAAGTGGTATCAGAACCACACTTGTGCCGTTCAGGATGGTGGGGCAAACCTCAACAGAGACGGCGAGTCATCGAGGGTGTCGTGAGGTACACCTTAGGCAAATCCCACATCCTGGATGGGATGGTGGGGCAAACCTCATCGAGGACGATGAGTCCAAGAGGAGGGGGTGTCTGTAACATCCTAGGCAAATCCCACATCGGCTGTGGACAAGAGAGATCCTTGGTTCATAAGTAAATGTTCTGCCTCTTAAATCACCAACGCGTTTTGGGCTTAACGGTAGTGGACGAGATGAAAGCTTCACAGTTAAGTGTGCTCAGCCGGAAGTAGTAGCAGGATGGGTGACCTCTTGGGAAGTCTCCACCTGAGCAACCAAAAATAAATCCATGAGCTCTTCGTGGGCAAAAGCGAACAATATTGATGGTGCGAGGGGCCGGATGTTACAATAACAATGAGATATAATTATAATTTTTATTAAGCCACACATTTAATAAAGCAACAATATAATCCAAACCTCGTGATTTAAACCACTATTTAAATGCAAACATCTAGTCCAAACGTTCATAAATAATTTTGCAAAATCCAAAAAAAAAAAAAAATAACAAAGTTTCAAAATTTAGAAAAATAACAACGAAAACAATTAATTGTCTTTATTACTCAATACATGATGATTATAACTATTAATTTTGAAAACTTTTTCAATTTAGGAGTTAATGTTTAAAATTAATGTTCAAATTAACATGTGATAATTATATAAATGAAAAATTGGTTAGTTGAATGCTTATGTGAACATGCTAGTTGAATACCATGTAAAAACCTTGTATTATTTTAATAGTGTAGTAAGATAAGTCGTATCAAATGTTAGTATTATACTTGGTTTTATGTCGCTTGTTTGTAATACAGCTTACACTAAGGTTAGATGAAAACTAACATATATCTTAAACAATTATTATACACTAAAATTTAAAATTATATATTAACTAAAGTCAAATCACTTAAAGCCAGGTCATAGACTCATAGTCATTATACAATGTAACAGTTGTCAGTGTATACTTTGGATCCAACCAAGCACTCACTGGCATCATGCACTCGAGCTAATGAATAAGCATCCCGTAGTGTTTGAGGTTTAGCTACGGGTAAGATTGTTCAATACGGATGCTTAACAATACTCATTGAGTGGCCTAATTTGTAACTCTAACATTATATTCTTTGAGTTTGTTATTTAAAGGATTGGAAAAAGAAAAGATAAGAAATTTTTTCTTTTTTCATTATTGAGTTTTTTTATTAAAAGCAAAGAAAGAGAATCAAAAAAAATTTAGGCCTTTTTTCCTTCAAATTTTTTTTTATCAAATATGACATAATTGTGAAGAAAAATTTATAGCCCATTACAATATTACTAATTTATTTTATCTCAATTCTCTTTTTCATGTTGCTTTGAGGACATAATTGTAAAGTTACAATTTTTTTTCATATCTTTTTCTTTCGATCTAACTCAATAATGTAATTAACAATTTCTTTTCTTTTATTTTATTTTAACCCGAGAATTCATTTTAAGTATATAATTTCTTTTCATTTCTTCAATTATCCAATCTTATAATTTCTTTTTCTTGTATTTTAAATACAAAGAATGCAGTGTAAGGTGAGCTCTTCTATCTCATTATCACACATATAGGTATGAAGTGCGCGTAAACAACCCACGACAAGTCTTTAATACCTATTCCTTGTGTTTTCATATACGATTGATGCCACTATAGGTCGTCTCCCTCTAAATGAAATAATGAATCACCACACGTAATTGTACCTTGATTATCCTAGAATCATCTAATTCCCCATGCGCTTTCCACGCGATTGCCAAGGAAGAAGTCTCACGCCATTGTTGAGCTATATTATCATCTATCTTCGTTTGTGGCAGAATAATAATATACAAACAAAAATAACCTTCCGTTGCCGGGACTTGAACCCGGGTCTCTCGGGTGAGAGCCGAGTATCCTAACCAACTAGACAACAACGGATTGCCACTTTATTGTAATCGTTTTATAGTAAATTATATAAAACTCAATATATGCATATATTTTGATTAAAAAAAAAAAAAAAAAATTATCAAACATCATTACTCTAGGGTTCAGGAGCCATGTATCCCCTAATCTGACAAAAACCCTCGATTGCTTCAGTATTGCTCCCAATCCATTGCTTGTCGTCTGATAAATTCCCATGAAAACCACTACGTACAAATTCAAACTATTTTTTTATCTCATTCTCTGATACTTGTCACTCAGTTCATCCTTATATTATACTCTTCATCCTTCAGGTAATTAATTCCTCTTTGTATCAATAATTTTGCACTGATTTACGCCTAGGGCACGACATGTTTCATATGTATACAAACAGTACCCAATTGCTTGTTCGTACAACTACCCAATTGAATATGTGATAACATTAGTTGAATACAATGTAGGTTTACTGAAATTACTCTCATATATCTGGAATTGTTCACCTTTTTCTATTATATTTTGTATTAAAAGAGTCGATTTTGTCGGTCAGTTTATACTCAGTTCAAAGAAATGGTAACTGTTTTGTTATTTCGGGCAATTTTTATTTTTCATACTCATGGTCAATCTTGTTGTGTTATGTAGGCTTAAGATCAAGTTTAGTTCTGCGTATTAGATAAGATGAATCTGTCGGGATTGACCGGAAGCCCCGTAAGATATTGCTTTAATCCACATTCGAGACGTCCAGCTGTATCGTCTAAGCGCGCTTCAACTTTCCAAGATAAGGGTAAAGTCAGAAACTTGTTTTGTCTTGGAAGGTAGTTCTACTGATCACTCTTTGTGACTTTGTATGTGACAACTAGTTAATTAGTAACTACATTTTTTTTAATTATTTTTTTGATATCGTTAAGCAGACGGAATAATTTGGCTGGCTCAACAAATAGATGTTTCACAAAGAGGACGTTTTTGGTGAAATGTGCAATGGATGCTTCGTTTGGTGATGCTAGAGATGAATCATCTGGTAACTTTTTAGTTATTGATATCTTGAAAAATCAGAAATTGCTCAACTATGTTTTTTTTAAATGCAGCCGTCTTTCCAAGAATCAACATAAAGGATCCATACAAAAGACTCGGTATCAGCAACGACGCATCTGAAGAAGAAATCCAAAGTGCTAGAAACTTCTTGGTTCAAAAATACGCGGGTCACAAGCCGAGTCTTGATGCAATTGAATCTGCACACGACAAAATAATAATGCAAAAGTTTCATGAGAGGAAAAAACCCAAAATCAACGTGAAGAAAAAGATAAGGGAAGTTAGTCAGTCTCGAGTTGTTCAGGCTGTCACGAGCAGATTTAGAACCCCGGCTACTAACTTCATTATCAAAACATCGGTTGCATTTGTGGTACTTGCAGCTCTTACTGTTCTTTTTCCAACTGAAGAGGGACCCACACTTCAAGTTGCCATATCATTGTTTACCACAATATATTTCATACATGACCGCCTCAAGAGCAAACTCAGAGCTTTTCTTTACGGGTATGCTTCACAGTTCACACTTTCCATTTT